>NC_087267.1:47403716-47554273 GCF_015220805.1 Pogoniulus pusillus
TCTCTATTAATTGATTATTTGCCCCCAATAATCTCTATTCATTGATTACTTTGCCCCTAATAACTGATATTCATTATTTTGCCCCCAGTAACCTCTATTAATTGATTATTTTGCCCCAATAACTGCTATTAATTGGTTATTTTGCCCCCCTCACTACTATTCATTGATTATTTTGCCCCCCTCACTGCCATTCATTGATTATTTGCCCCCAATAACTGCTATCCATTGATTATTTTGCCCCCAAACCTCTATTAATTATTTTACCCTAACAGCTGCTGTTAATTATTTGGCCCCAAAACCCTCTAATGGTTGATTAATTTGCCCCCAATAACTTCTATTAATTGATTATTATGCCCCAATATCTGCTATTGATTAATTCTTTTGCCCCCACAGCCTCTATTAATTAATTCTTTTATCCCCACAGCCTCTATTAATTAATTCTTTTATCCCCAGAGCCTCTATTAATTCATTATTTTGGCCCAAACCCTGCTATTGATTGATTATTTTGCCCCAATAATTGCTATTAATTGATTATTTTGCCCCAGTAACCTCTATTAATAGCAATTATTTGGGCTAAACAATCAATGTATTGATCTATTTATTGATCCTTTTGCCCCCAATATCTTCTATTAATTGATTACTTTGCCCCAAACAACCTCTATTAATTATTTGCCCCCCAAAACCTCTATTAATTGATGATTTTGCCCCCAAACCCACTACTGATTGATCATCTTGTCCTGATTAATCCCAAATGACTTCACTTTTTGCTTTCATAATCTCTCTGACTGATTTCTGTTGCCTTAATAATCTCTTTTAATTGATTTATTCTGCCCAGCTAATCAGTGTCTAATTAGCCTTTTGGCCCAGCTAATCTCCAGGAATTGATCCTTCTGCCCACATAATCATTTATCCTGCTCAGATAACCTTTGATAATTGATCACTTTGCCCAACTAATGCCTGTTAATTATTAATTCTTGCTCAGATAATCTGTGATTTATTGATCCTTTGACCCACACAACCTCTATTAATTGATTGCTTGGCCCACAAAATCCTATTTTTGCCCAGATTAGCTCTGTTAGTTGATCTTTTTACCCATCTAATCCTTGCTTTTGCCCACTTAACCTCTATTAATTGATCATTTGGCCAGCAGGATCCCTATTTTTGCCCAGATAACCTCTATTAATTGACCATTCTGCCCAGATAACCTCTATTAATTGACCTTTTCACTCATCTAATCCTTATTATTGCCCAGATAACCTCTATTAATTGACCATTCTGCCCAGATAGCCTCTATTAATTGACCTTTTTACCCATCTAGTCCTTATTATTGCCCAGATAACCTCTATTAATTGACCATTCTGCCTAGATAACCTCTATTAATTGACCTTTTTACCCATCTAATCCTTATTATTGCCCAGATAACCTCTATTAATTGACCTTTTTACCCATCTAATCCTTATTATTGCCCAGATAACCTCTATTAATTGACCTTTTTACCCATCTAATCCTTATTATTGCCCAGATAACCTCTATTAATTGACCTTTTTACCCATCTAATCCTTATTATTGCCCAGATAACCTCTGTTAATTGACCTTTTTACCCATCTAGTCCTTATTATTGCCCAGATAACCTCTGTTAATTGACCTTTTTACCCATCTAGTCCTTATTATTGCCCAGATAACCACTATTAATTGACCTTTTTACCCATCTAGTCCTAATTATTGCCCAGATAACCTCTATTAATTGACCTTTTTACCCATCTAGTCCTAATTATTGCCCAGATAACCTCTATTAATTGACCATTCTGCCCAGATAACCTCTGTTAATTGACCTTTTAACCCATCTAATCCTTATTATTGCCCAGATAACCTCTATTAATTGATCTTTTTACTCATCTAATCCTTCTTTTTGCCCAGATAACCTCTATTAATTGACCTTTTCACTCATCTAATCCTTATTGTTGCCCAGATAACCTCTGTTAATTGACCTTTTTACCCATCTAGTCCTTATTATTGCCCAGATAACCTCTATTAATTGATCTTTTTACTCATCTAATCCTTCTTTTTGCCCAGATAACCTCTATTAATTGACCTTTTCACTCATCTAATCCTTATTGTTGCCCAGATAACCTCTGTTAATTGACCTTTTTACCCATCTAATCCTTATTATTGCCCAGATAACCTCTATTAATTGACCTTTTTACCCATCTAGTCCTTATTATTGCCCAGATAACCTCTATTAATTGATCTTTTTACTCATCTAATCCTTCTTTTTGCCCAGATAACCTCTATTAATTGACCTTTTCACTCATCTAATCCTTATTGTTGCCCAGATAACCTCTGTTAATTGACCTTTTTACCCATCTAGTCCTTATTATTGCCCAGATAACCTCTATTAATTGACCTTTTTACCCATCTAGTCCTTCTTTTTGCCCAGATAACCTCTATTAATTAACCTTTTCACTCATCTAATCCTTATTATTGTCCAGATAACCTCTATTAATTGACCTTTTAACTCATCTAATCCTTCTTTTTGCCCAGATAACCTCTATTAATTGACCTTCTTACCCATCTAATCCCTATTTTTGCCCAGATAATCTCTATTAATTGACCTTTTTCCCCATCCAATCCTTATTTTTCCCCAGATTATCTCTGTTATTGATTATTTTGATGTGGTAACCTCTGTTACTTGACCATTTGACCCAGATAACCTCCATTAATTGATCAGTTTGATCAGATAACCTCTATTAATTAACTCTTTGGCCCATAGAGTCTCTATTTTTACCCTGAAAGCCTCCATTAATTGATCAGTTTGATCAGATAACCTCTATTAATTAACTCTTTGGCCCATAGAGTCTCTATTTTTGCCCTGATGGCCTTCATTAATTGATCAATTTGATCAGATAAGCTCTCTAAAATAACTCTTTGGCCCATACAATCCTATTTTTACCCTGAGAACCTCCATTAATTGATCATTTTGGACAGGCAACTCACATTGATTGATCTGTTTGATCAGATAACCTCGATGAATTCATCATTTGCCTCATCTAATCTCTGGTTTTGCCCAGCTAACTCCATTAATTGCTCATTTTTGCCCAATTAACCTCTGTTAACAGATCCTTTGACCCAGGTAACTTGCTGTTAGCTCCCCATTCCCCCCATTTTGGCTGTCCCTGCCCCCCTCAACCACCATCCTGCCTCTCCAGTTCCTCACCACCACCTCCTTGTGTCCCACAGGTGCCTCCGAAGCACGATGACGCTCCCTCAGCTGCTCCTCTGCCTCTCCCTCTCCATGCTCTGCATCTCCAGCAAACCCACTGAGAAGAAGGACAGGGTCCACCACGACCCCCAGCTCAGTGACAAGGTCCATGATGATGCTCAGAACTTTGACTATGACCACGATGCCTTCCTGGGTGCCGATGAGGCCAAGACCTTCGATCAGCTCACGCCAGAGGAGAGCAAGGAGAGGCTTGGGTAAGGCAAAGAGGCCCAAAAGTGTCAATTGGGAGCCCCAAAAGTGTCAGTTAGGAGCCCCTGAAGTGCAAGTTTGAAGCCCTTCTCCCAGAAGTGCCCCTTTGAGGACTGAAAAGTGCCAGTTTGGAGCCTCTCCAAAGGGCCTGTTGGAGCCTGCCCCCAAAGCGCCCATTTGGGCCTCCCACCTCGTTTCAGTGTGCCAGTTTTGGGGGGGCCCCCCTCCAAATAAAGCAGCACTGTGCCCCTTCTCCCTCCACCCTTGATAAGCATCAGTGTGGGGCCCCAAAATGGCTCCAAAAATGCCAGTTTGTGGACCCAGCAATGCCAGTTTGGCAGGTCCAAATATGCCCAATCTGGAGTTGAGGAGCTATTGGTGGCCACAAACACTGCTCTGGTCCTCATCCATGTCCTCTTCCACCTCAGCTGGCAGAGGACAAGCTCACCTAGACCCTTCTCAATCTCATTTTAAGGCCAAAAGAGCTGAAATTTAGTGGTCCCCACAGCTGGGGGCAGTCACTCAGCTCCTGTGTGCTTCCTCCTCGCTCAGAGACCTCGCTCAAGGTCACCGTGGCCCATTCCAACCCTGGGCCATTCCCTTCTGAGCACCAAAACTCCACCAAATCTTCCCCCCCCGACCACCAAACCATGGATGAATATCAGCTGCTTGTTCTTTGCTGTTCACCACCCAACCTTCCCTGCTCTCCAGTTACATGCTGGGGGGGGGGTGTGGTGTTACTGGTGGCATCCTTCCCACTTGAGGAGCAGCTGGGCCCGGCGTGGAGCCACAAATTAGCCCAAAACAGAACATCTCTTGAACAAACTTGGTGGGTTGGGTTTTTTCCCCCCCCCTCCCCCCTTCTCCTACCACCTGTGGGCAGCAGCAGTGGGGGTGGGCAGCAGCTGCCGGCGCAGTTGTTCGTGTTTGGCTTAGAGAGGCTTAAAATTTGGGAGGAGTTTTGGCCCTGCTGAGATGGTTGTGGAAGTTCTCAAGGGCTGTGCTGAGCTTGGCTTGGCCATTGGGGTGCTCCTAAAGACTCTGAGCTGCAGGACTGGCTTATTAGAGTCATAGACTCGAGCAGGTTGGCAGAGACCTCCAAGCTCAGCCAGTCCAACCTAGCACCCAGCCCTGCCCAAGCACCCAGACCATGGCACTCAGTGCCCCAGCCAGGCTTGGCTGCAACACCTCCAGGCACAGAGACTCCACCACCTCCCTGGGCAGCCCATTCCAATGCCAATCACTCTCTCTGACAACAACTTCCTCCTCACATCCAGCCTAGACCTGCCCTGGCACAGCTTCAGCCTCTGGCCCCTTCTTCTGTCCCTGGCTGCCTGGCAGCAGAGCCCAACCCCACCTGGCTACAGCCTCCCTGCAGGCAGCTGCAGGCAGCAATGAGCTCTGCCCTGAGCCTCCTCTGCTGCAGGCTGCACACCCCCAGCTCCCTCAGCCTCTCCTCACAGGGCTGTGCTCCAGGCCCCTCCCCAGCCTTGCTGCCCTGCTCCAAACACCTTCCAGCACCTCAGCATCTCTCTGCAATGGAGGAGCCCAGAACTGGACACAGCACTGCAGGGGTGGCCTGAGCAGTGCTGAGCACAGGGGCAGAAGCAGCTCCCTTGTCCTGCTGCCCACACTGCTCCTGAGCCAGCCCAGGATGCCATTGGCTCTGCTGCCCACCTGGGCACTGCTGCCTCAGCTTCAGCTCCTCTCTGCCAGCACCCCCAGGTCCCTCTCTGCCTGGCTGCTCTCAGCCACTCTGTCCCCAGCCTGTAGTGCTGCTTGGGGTTGTTGTGGCCAAAGTGTAGAACCCTGCACTTGGCCTTGTTCAGTCTCATCCCCTTGGCCTCTGCCCACCCACGCAGCCTGGCCAGGTCCCTTGCTGATGGTTGGAGTTGTTGATACAGCAGGGCAGTTGGAATTAGATGATCCCTGTGATCCCTTCCAACCCTGACTGATTCTATGATTCTATCTTCAAACTGTTTCCCAGTGGTGGGAACTTTGGTTTGGGTAATTTGTCCCTGTTGAGATGGTTCTGGAAGGTCTTGAGGGCTGTGTTGGAGCTTGGCTTTGCTGTTGGGATGCTCCTCAGACTATGGGCTGAAGGACTTGGTTGTTAACTGTTGGACCTGATGATCTTCAAGCTGCTTTCCAATGATTTCAGTCCATAAACCTATGGATAAGTTTTATTTAGATCATGGCCCTGATCATTTGGCTCTTCTGAGATGGTGTTGGAAGGTCTTGAGGGCTGTGTTTGAGCTTGGCTTGGCCATTGGGGTGCTCCTTAAAGTGTTTGGCTTAAGGATTTGGTCATTAACTGCTGGACTTGATGGTCTTTAAGCTGAGCTTTGATCATTTGGCCCTGCTGAGATGGTGTTGGAAGGTCTTGAGGGCTGTGTTTGAGCTTGGCTTGGCTCTTGGGATGCTCCTCAGGACTATGGGCTGAAGGATCTGCTTGTTTGTGGTTGGACTTTGATGGTTTTCCTGCTGCTTCCTAATGATTTTAATCCATAACTCTAAAAGTAATTTTGATTTTGGTCATCAAAACCATCTTCTGATGGTCCAAATTGCCTCTTAACCAGGAACACAGGCAGAAATGAGGAGTTTTCAGAAGCCATAGATCAGGGAATCCTTAAGGCTGGAAAAGACCTTTAAGATCCTGGAGTCATAGAATCAACCAGGTTGGAAGAGACCTCCAAGATCATCCAGCCCAACCTAGCACAAACCCCGTGGGGAGAGGCTGAGGGAGCTGGGGGGGTGCAGCCTGCAGCAGAGGAGGCTCAGGGCAGAGCTCATTGCTGCCTGCAGCTGCCTGCAGGGAGGCTGTAGCCAGGTGGGGTTGGGCTCTGCTGCCAGGCAGCCAGGGACAGAAGAAGGGGACAGAGTCTCAAGTTGTGCCAGGGCAGGTCTAGGCTGGATGTTAGGAGGGAGTTCTTCCCAGTCCTATCCAATCACCCAGACCATGGCACTGAGTGCCTCATGCAGGCTCTGCTTGAACACCTCCAGGCACAGCCACTCCACCACCTCCCTGGGCAGCCCATTCCAGTGCCAATCACTCACCTTCCTCCTAACATCCAGCCTAGACCTGCCCTGGCACAGCTTGAGAGTCAGCACAGCTCTGGCAGAGCCTTTGCCTCGCTGGAGTGAGGCTCTGCCCTGCAGTCAGAGAACGATTTGGGTTAAAAGGACCTTTCAAGGTCGTCTGCTCCAACTCCCCCTGCACTCAGCAGGGACATCCTAACTAAATCAAGTTGTTGGGGTTTTTTCCCTCCTCTTTTGGGGAGTCTAAACTGGGTGAACACAAACAAAAAACTCCCTTTTTGAGGACTGCCTGCAGTACAACAAACCCTTCCTTACCCCAAAACTCTAAACCATGTGGAGCTGGGAGCAAACCAGATTAAATCCTCCCTCATTTACCTTCCTCCCCCCCCCCCAAGCTATAAACTAGGAGGGGAAGGTGCAGCTGCAGCTCGGTGTTGTCCACCCTCCCTTCTCAGCACTGTTTTCCTGACCCTGTGGGCTCTCTCCATGGCTCCAGGGTTGTAAATTCCATTGTTCTGCTGAGTTATCTGCTGGGAGGAGGAAAAAAAAGCTGGCAGCAGACAGCAGGGCTGGGTCAGAATTTCCACTCAGGGCTTTCAGTTTCCACCCAGGGCTGTTTCAAGCTGCTCCAGGCCTTGACACAAACCAAGTTGCTGCTCTTTTTTTTTCTCCCCCTCTGAGCCAAAGGTAAATTCATCACATTTTCCTCTTGGCTAAATCCTTTATTTGTGCAGGAGTGTTAATTAATTATACCTTAATAGCTGGTGGAAAGGGCCCAGAGAGCTCTGCTCCCATCTTGCCCAGCTCAGCTCTTCCAGCTTCCTCCTTCCTGGGCATTTCAGGCTGGACTCCTGTGCTCTGCCTCTTTTGCCTCCCCTGGTGTTAGGGGACCCTTCCAGGGTTATTTTCCTGCTGGTGTTAGGGGACCCTTCCAGGGTTATTTTCCTGCTGATATAGGGGAGCATTCCAGGGTTTTCCTGCTGATTTAGGAGAGCATTCCAGGGTTCTCCTCCTGGTTTAGGGGTGCCTGCTTATATAGGAGAGCATTCCAGGGTTCTCCTCCTGGTTTAGGGGTGCCTGCTTATATAGGAGAGCATTCCAGGGTTTTCTTCGTGATATAGGAGAGCATTCCAGGGTTTTCTTGGTGATATAGGAGAGCATTCCAGGGTTTTCTTGGTGATAGTGGGGAGCATTCCAGGATTTTCCTGCTGATTCAGGAGAGCATTGCAGGGTTTTCTTGCTGGTTTAGGGATGCCTGCTGATTTAGGAGAGCATTCCAGGGTTTTCCTCCTGGTTTAGGGGTGCCTGCTGATTCAGGAGAGTATTCCAGGGTTTTCCTGCTGATTTAGGGGTGCCTGCTGATTTAGGAGAGCATTCCAGGATTTTATTACTGATTTAGGGATTCCTGCTGATTCAGGAGAGCATTCCAGGATTTTCCTGCTGATTTAGGGGTGCCTGCTGATTCAGGGGAGCATTCCAGGATTTTATTGCTGATACAGGAGAGCATTCCAGGGTTTTCCTCCTGGTTTAGGGGTGCCTGCTGATTCAGGAGAGTATTCCAGGATTTTCCTGCTGGTTTAGGGGTGCCTGCTGATTCAGGGGAGCATTCCAGGATTTTCCTGCTGGTTTAGGGGTGCCTGCTGATTCAGGGGAGCATTCCAGGATTTTATTGCTGATACAGGAGAGCATTCCAGGGTTTTCCTGCTGATTTAGGGGTGCCTGCTGATATAGGAGAGTATTCCAGGATTTTATTGCTGATACAAGAGAGCATTCCAGGGTTTTCCTCCTGGTTTAGGGATGCCTGCTGATATAGGAGAGCATTCCAGGGTTTTCCTGCTGATTTAGGGGTGCCTGCTTATATAGGAGAACATTCCAGGGTTTTCCTGCTTATACAGGGATGCCTGCTGATTCAGGAGAGCATTCCAGGATTTTCCTGCTGGTTTAGGGGTGCCTGCTGGTTTAGGAGAGCATTCCAGAGTTTTCTGGCAGTTTTAGGGGTGCCTGCTGATTTTTGGGAGCACTCTAGGCTTTTCCTGCTGATTTAGGGGAGCATTCCAGGGTTCTCTTGCTGGTTTAGAGTTGCTTACAGATAGAGGAGAGCATTTCAGGGTTTTCCTGCTGATTTAGGGATGCCTCCTGGTTTTTGGGAGCACTCTAGGCTTTTCCTGCTGATTTAGGGGAGCATTCCAGGATTTTCCTGCTGGTTTAGGGGTGCCTGCTGATTTCTGGGAGCACTCTAGGCTTTTTCTGCTGATTTAGGGGAGTATTCCAGGGTTTTCCTCTTGGTTTAGGGGTGCCTGCTGATTTTTGGGAGCACTCTAGGCTTTTCCTGCTGATTTAGGGGAGCATTCCAGGGTTTTCCTCCTGGTTTAGGGGTGCCTGCTGATTTCTGGGGGCATTCCAGGCTTTTCCTGCTGAAGAAACAGGATCTCTGCTGGCAACTATTCCAGCAGTGGAACATCTGTTACTGCCCCTTCAACCTGGTACAAACTTTGGGCCAAAGCTGCTTAATTTGATGAAAACTCAGGAGGGTTTTTTTTTTGGGGGGGGAGGGGAACCAGTCTGGGAGCTTCTGGTTCCACCAGTAAGCTGAACTGGTTTGGGAATGAAGCTGAAAAGTGAAAGTTGGGACATTTTAACTATCTTGAGCCTAAGTAATGAGAGAAGCTGCTCTGATGAAGCATCTCAGCATCTGCTGCCTCACCTGTAAACCTTGCCTGGACAACCTCACCAGATGCCAGTTTGGGGATCCCCAAGAAGTGCCAAGTTGAGGGCCTAAAAATGATGGTTTGGGCTCCAAAAATGGATGTTTAGAGGCTTAGAAAGTGAAGTGCTGCTTTAGGAGCTCCAGAAGTGCCAGGTTTGAGGCCCCAAAATGACAATTTGAAGCCTAAAAAGTGCCAGTTTGAGTGGCTCAGAAAATAGCCATTTAGGGCCCAAAAAGGGCCAGTTTGAGGGTCCTAAAGTGCCAGTTTGGGGGCCCAAATATGGGAGTTTGTGGTCAGAAAAGTGGCTGATTGGGGAGTTAAAAAGTGCCAGTTTGAGGGGCACAGAAAATGGCCATTTAGAGCCTAAAATGTGCCAGCTTGAGCATCCTATAAGTGCCAATTTGGGGACCCAAATATGAGAGTTTTGGGGCTAAAAAGTGGGAGTTTGTGGTCTGGAAAATGGCTGATTGGGGAGTTAAAAAGTGCCAGTTTGAGTGACTCAGGAGTGCCAGTTTGAGTGGCTCAGAAGTGCCAGTTTGAGTGGCTCAGAAAATGGCTATTTAGAGCCTAAAATGTGCCAGTTTGAGGGTCCTAAAGTGCCAGTCTGGGGGCCCAAATATGGGAGTTTGGGGGCTAAAAAATGGGAGTTTGTGGTCTGGAAAATGGCTGATTGGGGAGTTAAAAAGTGCCAGTTTGGGGGGCTCAGGAGTGCCAGTTTGAGGGGCTCAGAAAATGGCCATTTAGAGCCTAAAATGTGCCAGCTTAAGGGTCCTAGAAGTGCCAGTTTGAGTGGCTCAGAAAATAGCCATTTAGGGCCCCAAAAGTGCCAGTTTGAGGGTCCTAAAGTGCCAGTTTGGGGGCCCAAATATGGGAGTTTTGGGGCTAAAAAGTGGGAGTTTGTGGTCTGGAAAATGGCTGATTGGGGAGTTAAAAAGTGCCAGTTTGGGGGGCTCAAAAAATGGCCATTTAGAGCCTAAAATGTGCCAGCTTAAGGGTCCTAGAAGTGCCAGTTTGAGTGGCTCAGAAAATAGCCATTTAGGGCCCCAAAAGTACCAGTTTGAGGGTCCTAAAGTGCCAGTTTGGGGGCCCAAATATGGGAGTTTTGGGGCTAAAAAGTGGGAGTTTGTGGTCTGGAAAATGGCTGATTGGGGAGTTAAAAAGTGCCAGTTTGAGTGGCACAGAAAATGGCCATTTAGAGCCCCAGAAGTGCCAGTTTGGGGGTCTGAAAGTGGTGGTTTGTGGCCTGAAGATGTCCATTTGGGTCCCTAGAAGTGCCAGGTCTGAGGCTTACAAAATGCCAGTTTGGGGAGGAACCAAAAATGGTAGTTAGGGGCCCAAATTTTTGTCCATTTGGGGGGGTCTAAAAAGTGCCACTTGGAGGATCCAAGAAGTGCCAGTTTGGGAGCCTGGAAATAGCAGGGTTTGCCCCCAAAATATCCATTTGGAAGCCCAAAAGTACCAGTTTGGGAGCCCCAAAAGGGCTGTTTGGAGCTCCAGTTCCTCCTTCCAGGATGGAATTTATTGCAAGATATCCTTGGGAGGGATGAGTTTGGGGCATGGAGCAGCATTCCCAGCTCTCAGCAACTGATTCCTCCTCATTTTAGGGCCTAGAAGGGCTGGGAAGAAAGATGCCCCCCAAATGAGTGCCCCTTGGCTCTCTTCACCTCTTTGTTTGGCTTTGGTGACACCAAAAATCCTTTTCACCAGGCTGGGATGGGGCAGGGATAGCAGCTGAGGGAATTCCTGATGGGGGGGGGGAAACCTCTCCTAGAAGCAAACCAACACCCACCCCCTCCCTGGGTCATCCCAGCTTTTTGGGGTTTGGGAGCATCCTTCATGTCTCCTCCCTCCCCCCAAGCTGGTTTTGCTTCTTCAAAGTGAAGCTGGAGCCAGCAGCCCTTTCAGGGGGGTGTGGGGGGTGTGTGTTCCAGTGTCTTGTCTGGGTTTGATTTGAAGCAGAGATCTGGGAATGGAGAGGTTTGGTGGAGATTTAAGCTCCTGCCTCCTGAAATCCTTTCAATTGGAGTGGAGGGCTGTGGAATCTGAGGACCAAAATTCACCTTCTGAAGGCAGGGGGGGAGAGGGAGAAGCCAATCCTGGCGTGGATCGAGGTGATTAAAACCCTAAGCGTGGAGGAGCTCCCAGTGCCTACCTTACAAACACCTCAGCTGCTCCTAGGAGTAAACCCTGAGGAGGAGGAGAGAGCCCCCAAGAGCAGCCCAGCTCCCTTCCCCAAACCTCCTGGCTAGCATCTGCCCCTGGCTCTGCATTCCTGCCAGAGGCTTCTCCTTGCAGCTGCTGCTAAAAATACCAGAGGCATGCAGCCCTCGCTCCCTGAAACCCACCCTGCAGCTCCAGTTTCTCCCTTGGGAAATGGGTGGGATCTGGCCTGGAGTGGGATCTAGGCACTGGGTGGCACTGGTCCTGGGCTTTGGGCATTGCTGGGTCCTGCTGGGCTTTTTTTTTGGCCTTGCTGAAAAGAGCCAAGGTTGGGTTTTTATTTCCCTTGCTGGTGGAGGTCAGTGAGATGCTCAGCAGGGCTGGGATGCTCAGCTGGGTGTGCCTCGAGGGTCCACCATGAAATCTGGCCCCTCAAATTCCAAACTCCTGGAGAAAGCAGAGCCTGAGTGGCCCCAGAGTGTTTTGGGTGACCCTCTGGTGGGTTTAAGGACAAGATCCTCGCAGAATCATAGAACCAAGCAGGTTGGCAGAGCCCTCCAAGCTCACCCAGCCCTGCCCAAGCACCCAGCCCATGGCACTAAGTGCCCCAGCCAGGACTGGCTTCAACACCTCCAGGCACAGCCACTCCACCACCTCCCTGGGCAGCCCATTCCAGTGCCAATCACTCTCTCTGCCAACAACTTCCTCCTCACATCCAGCCTAGACCTGCCCTGGCACAGCTTGAGGCTGTGTCCCCTTCTTCTGTTGCTGCTTGCCTGGCAGCAGAGCCCAACCCCACCTGGCTACAGCCTCCCTGCAGGCAGCTGCAGGCAGCAATGAGCTCTGCCCTGAGCCTCCTCTGCTGCAGGCTGCACCCCCCCAGCTCCCTCAGCCTCTCCTCACAGGGCTGTGCTCCAGGCCCCTCCCCAGCCTTGCTGCCCTGCTCCAAACACCTTCCAGCACCTCAACATTTCTCTGCAATGGAGGAGCCTTGAGCTGCTCACTTTGGAAACCCAAAGACCACCTTCAGAACCTCCCAGCCAGAGCTCTGTTTCTCTTGGGTGGCTCAGGGTTGGCTCTAAACCCCTTTTTGAGGTCTGTGTGGTCAAACTGCTGGGATCTGGGTGATGACCTCCTTGAGCTGCTCCCTTTGGAAACCCAAAGACCACCTTCAGAACCTCCCAGCCAGAGCTCTGTTTCTCCCAGGTGGCTCAGGGTTGGCTCTAAACCCCATTTTGAGATGTCTATGGTCAAACTGGTAGGATCTGGGTGATGACCTCCTTGAGCTGCTCGCTTTGGAAACCCAAAGACCACCTTCAGAACCTCCCAGCCAGAGCTCTGTTTCTCTTGGGTGGCTCAGGGTTGGCTCTAAACCCCATTTTGAGGTCTATGTGGTCAGACTGATGGGATCTGGGTGATGACCTCCTTGAGCTGCTCCCATCAGAAACCCAAGGACTGCCTTCAGAACCTCCCAGCCAGAGCTCTGTTTCTCTTGGGTGGCTCAGGGTTGGTTCTAAACCCCATTTTGAGGTCTGTGTGATCAAACTGGTGGGATCTGGGTGATGACCTCCTTGAGCTGCTCCCTTTGGAAACCCAAAGACCACCTTCAGAACCTCCCAGCCAGAGCTCTGTTTCTCCCAGGTGGCTCAGGGTTGAGATGTCTATGGTCAAACTGGTGGGATCTGGGTGATGACCTCCTTGAGCTGCTCACTTTGGAAACCCAAAGACCACCTTCAGAACCTCCCAGCCAGAGCTCTGTTTCTCCCAGGTGGCTCAGGGTTGGCTCTAAACCCCATTTTGAGATGACTATGGTCAAACTGGTAGGATCTGGGTGATGACCTCCTTGAGCTGCTCGCTTTGGAAACCCAAAGACCACCTTCAGAACCTCCCAGCCAGAGCTCTGTGTCTCCCAGGTGGCTCAGGGTTGGCTCTAAACCCCATTTTGAGGTCTGTGTGGTCAAACTGCTGGGATCTGGGTGATGACCTCCTTGAGCTGCTTGCTTTGGAAACCCAAAGACCACCTTCAGAACCTCCCAGCCAGAGCTCTGTTTCTCTTGAGCGGCTCAAGGTTGGGACTAAGTCCTGTTTTGAGATGTCTGTGATCAAACTGGTGGGATCTGGGTGATGACCTCCTTGAGCTGCTCCCTTCAGAAACCCAAGGACTGCCTTCAGAACCTCCCAGCCAGAGCTCTGTTTCTCCCAGGTGGCTCAGGGTTGGCTCTAAACCCCATTTTGAGATGTCTATGGTCAAACTGGTAGGATCTGGGTGATGACCTCCTTGAGCTGCTCGCTTTGGGAACCCAAAGACCACCTTCAGAACCTCCCAGCCAGAGCTCTGTGTCTCCCAGGTGGCTCAGGGTTGGCTCTAAACCCCATTTTGAGGTCTATGTGGTCAAACTGCTGGGATCTGGGTGATGACCTCCTTAAGCTGCTCCCTTCAGAAACCCAAGGACTGCCTTCAGAACCTCCCAGCCAGAGCTCTGTTCCTCCCAGGTGGCTCAGGGTTGGAACTAAGTCCTGTTTTGAGGTCTGTGTGATCAAACTGGTGGGATCTGGGTGATGACCTCCTTGAGCTGCTCCTTTTGGAAACCCAAAGACCACCTTCAGAACCTCCCAGCCAGAGCTCTGTATCTCCCAGGTGGCTCAGGGTTGGCTCTAAACCCCATTTTGAGATGTCTATGGTCAAACTGGTAGGATCTGGGTGATGACCTCCTTGAGCTGCAGCTTTGGAAACCCAAAGACCACCTTCAGAACCTCTTAAGCAGAGCTCTGTTCCTCCCAGGTGGCTCAGGGTTGAGATGTCTATGGTCAAACTGCTGGGATCTGGGTGATGACCTCCTTGAGCTGCTCACTTTGGAAACCCAAAGACCACCTTCAGAACCTCCCAGCCAGAGCTCTGTTTCTCCCAGGTGGCTCAGGGTTGGCTCTAAACCCCATTTTGAGGTCTGTGTGGTCAAACTGCTGGGATCTGGGTGATGACCTCCTTGAGCTGCTTGCTTTGGAAACCCAAAGACCACCTTCAGAACCTCCCAGCCAGAGCTCTGTTTCTCTTGAGCGGCTCAGGGTTGGGACTAAGTCCTGTTTTGAGATGTCTGTGATCAAACTGGTGGGATCTGGGTGATGATCTCCTTGAGCTGCAGCTTTGGAAACCCAAAGACCACCTTCAGAACCTCTTAAGCAGAGCTCATTTCCTCCCAGGTGGCTCAGGGTTGAGATGTCTATGGTCAAACTGGTGGGATCTGGGTCTGGGTGATGATCTCCTTGAGCTGCTCACTTTGGAAACCCAAAGACCACCTTCAGAATCTCCCAGCCAGAGCTCTGTGTCTCCCAGGTGGCTCAGGGTTGGCTCTAAACCCCATTTTGAGGTCTGTGTGATTAAACTGGTGGGATCTGGGTGATGACCTCCTTGAGCTGCTCCCTTTGGAAACCCAAAGACCACCTTCAGAACCTCCCAGCCAGAGCTCTGTGTCTCCCAGGTGGCTCAGGGTTGGCTCTGAACCCCCTTTCTCAGCGCCCACCTTCCCGGAGCCGTGCCCCGCGCAGGTGCCGCGGAGCTTCCTTCCTCCTGGGTGCTTGGCTTTGTTTTTAGCCTGCTTCTTCTTCCTTCTCTCCTCCATCTCCCACAGCAAGATTGTAGGTAAGATAGACGAAGACAAGGACGGGTTTGTAACGGTGGAGGAGCTGAGAGACTGGATTAAGGTTGCCCAGAAGCGTTGGATTTACGAGGACGTAGAGCGGCAGTGGAAGGGCCACGACCTCAATGAGGACGGCCTCATATCTTGGGAGGAGTATAAAAATGCCACCTACGGCTACATCTTAGGTAGGTCCCTGCAACCCACGCCTTGAACCTTGCTGTTTTGTCTTTGTAGAGTGATGGTAGATAAGATAGACACGGATAAGGATGGGTTGGTGACCGAGGGGGAGCTGAAAGCCTGGATTAAGAAGGCCCAGAAGAAGTACGTGTATGACAGTGTGGAGCGGCAGTGGCAGGACTTTGACATGAACCAAGATGGATTTGTCTCCTGGGATGAGTACAGGAACGTGACATACGGCACTTACCTCGGTAAGAGGCACGGTGCCCGCCTGCCAGGGGGCTCTGGGCGACAGGGCACAGCTCTGGGGGCGGCTGCCCGCTCCACCTCCCGGCCTCAGGCTCACGGGGAAGTCTGAGCAGGGCAGAGTCTGGCCCTAAGTGATCCTGGGTGGGCAACATCCAGCCCAAAGTGATCCTGGGCAGGCAATATCCAGCCTAAGGTGATCCTAGGATGGGCAATGTCTGACCCAAAGTGATCCTGGGCAGGCAATGGGCAGTGTCTGACCCAAAGTGATCCTGGGCAGGCAATATCCAGCCTAAGGTGATCCTAGGACGGGCAGTGTCTGACCCAAAGTGATCCTGGGCAGGCAATGGGCAGTGTCTGACCCAAAGTGATCCTGGGCAGGCAATATCCAGCCTAAGGTGATCCTAGGACGGGCAGTGTCTGACCCAAAGTGATCCTGGGCAGGAAATATCCAGCCCAGAGTGATCCTGGGCAGGCAATATCCAGCCTAAGGTGATCCTAGGATGGGCAGTGTCCAGCCCAAGGTGATCCTGGGCAGGCAATACCCAGCCTAAGGTGATCCTAGGATGGGCAGTGTCTGACCCAAAGTGATCCTGGGCAGGAAATATCCAGCCTAAGGTGATCCTAGGATGGGCAGTGTCTGACCCAAAGTGATCCTGGGCAGGCAATGGGCAGTGTCTGACCCAAAGTGATCCTGGGCAGGAAATATCCAGCCTAAGGTGATCCTAGGATGGGCAGTGTCTGACCCAAAGTGATCCTGGGCAGGCAATGGGCAGTGTCTGACCCAAAGTGATCCTGGGCAGGAAATATCCAGCCTAAGGTATCACAGTATCACAGTATCACCAAGGTTGGAAGAGACCTCACAGATCATCAAGTCCAACCCTTTACCACAGTGCCCAAGGCTTAGACCGGTGATCCTAGGATGGGCAGTGTCTGACCCACAGTGATCCTGGGCAGGAAATATCCAGCCTAAGGTGATCCTAGGACGGGCAGTGTCTGGCCTAAAAGTGAGCTTGGGCAGGCAGTGTCTGACCCAAAGTGATCCTGGGCAGGCAACATCCAACCTAAGGTGATACTAGGATGGGCAATGTCTGACCCAAAGTGATCCTGGGCAGGCAATGGGCAGTGTCTGGCCCAAGGTGATCCTGGGGTGGGTAATAGTCTGCTTCAGACTGACCCTCTGAGGGCATTGAAGTCCAAATTGACCTTCTCATGGCACTGATCTGCTTCAGACTGACCCTCTGAGGGCATTGAAGTCCAAATTGACCTTCTAGTGGCAGTAATCTGCTTCAGACTGACCCTCTGAGGGCATTAAAGTCCAAATTGACCTTCTAGTGGCAGTAATCTTCTCTGAATTGACTTTGAGGGCCCAAAATCTTCTCTGCCTCGACCTGCCCAGGACAAATAACCCCCAAACTGCTTTTTCTGAGGGCAACAGTCTGCAAGCTGACCTCTTGAGGGCCATCATTTCCTCCATACTGCCCTTCTGAGGGCCAGCATCTTGGAATTGACCTTTTGGTAGCATCCCTGAAGGACAATCTGAGGCAGAAAGTGGGCTGAGACCCCGGAGGTGATACTCACCACCACCACCACGTTGCTTTGTAGCTCTGCTTTGTTGCCACACTTAATGTTTGAGCATCAGCTGAAGGCTCAGTGATGGGATGAGAAGCCCAGAGTGGGGGTGGGGTTGGGGCTCTCCCTTCTCTCGTTGGAAGATAACCTGCAGGAAGACCTTTTTCTCTTCCTCACCCCATGAAGATGCTTAAGCAGGGAGCCCTTGAAATCCCTTCTTGAAGCCCTGTGTTAGACACCTTTGGTTTCACCCACCCCATCCTGCCCCAGGAGCTTTCCACCCCAAAACTGGTCCATGACTTTTGGGGTTGAAGTGTTGGGGGTGTGGTGGTTTTTATTGGTCCCCTAAAGCGAGTCAGCAGCTCTGCCAGGACCAAAAAATGACCCTTTTGAGGGCTGGAGGAAGGAGAAGTTGTGGGGTTAAGCTGTTGGAGGAGAGAGGCTGGTTCCTTTGCCAGCTGCTCCCTGCTCCTGGCACGCCAGACGTATACGGAGCGATGAGCTACAGCTCCAAAGCATGAAATAAAGCTTTAATTCCCTAAATATTGCCAAAGATGGAGGTATGGGGGCTGCTGCCTCATCCATCTTCTCTCACAGCTGCTTTTACGAGTGCTTTGGAGCTCTCTGGGCTGGTGGCTGAAGGAATCTGCTCCTCAAGACCATCTTGGGGCTTGGCTAAGCTTCTCAGGGGGTTTGGGCAGGTTCTTCCTGAGCCACTCTTTAACAGAGAGACACAAGAAGCTCAGGCTCTCTGTCCCTTCACTGCCAGAGGTTCTGTGGCCCTTGGAATGAGGAGAGAAGGTCCCAGGAGGGCTTTTCTCAGGCTTTTTGGAGTCTTGGGGGTGGGTCTGATGATCTGCCCAGGAGGGGTAGAGTGTTGAAATAAAACCCCCTTAGGTGAGGGGGGTGAAAAGCCTTAGGGGAGGGAGGTTGAGAGCCTTAATTGAGGGGCTTCAAAGCCTTAGGTGAGGGAGGTTGAGAGCCTTGAGGGGCTTCAAAGCCTTAGGGGAGGGAGGTTGAGAGCCTTAATTGAGGGGCTTCAAAGCCTTAGGTGAGGGAGGATGAAAAGCCTTAGTTGAGGGAGGTTGAGAGCCTTAATTGAGGGGCTTCAAAGCCTTAGGTGAGGGAGGTTGAAAGCCTTAGGTGAGGGAGGGATGAAAAGCCTTAGTTGAGGGAGGTTGAGAGCCTTAATTGAGGGGCTTCAAAGCCTTAGGTGAGGGAGGTTGAAAGCCTTAGGTGAGGGAGGGATGAAAAGCCTTAGTTGAGGGAGGTTGAGAGCCTTAATTGAGGGGCTTCAAAGCCTTAGGTGAGGGAGGTTGAAAGCCTTAGGTGAGGGAGGTTGAGAGCCTTAATTGAGGGGCTTCAAAGCCTTAGGTGAGGGAGGTTGAAAGCCTTAGGTGAGGGGGGATGAAAAGCCTTAGGTGAGGGAGGTTGAAAGCCTTAGGTGAGGGAGGTTGAAAGCCTTAGGTGAGGGAGGTTGAGAGCCTTAGTCAAGGGGGTTAAAAGCCTTAGTGAGGTAAAACCTTACTGAGAAGAGGTGTTGAAGGCTATGCTGGATGGTGCTTGGAGCACCCAGGTCTAGTGGAAGATGTCCCTGCCCCGGCAGGGGGGGTTGGACTAGGTTGGTCTTTAAGGTCCTTTCCAACCCAAACTGTTCTGAGAGTCCCTGCAAAAAAATACCCTTAGTGAGTAAAAAAAAACCCTTCATGAGGAAATGATTTCTCCAGCCTAATTAGCAAGAGATGGAGGTGCCTGGCCTTGGTGCCACCCTAAAAATGCCCCCCAGCCCCAACCAAGTTGCTTTTGCAGCTGCTGATTGAGCCTCATCTCGCTGCTCCTCCATCCCTTTGTCCTCCTTGAGCACCCAGAAGATCCCAACCACCTCATCCCTTGGCTCTGCACTCTCTTTTCATGCAGCAGGAATCACTCTCCTCCAACTCCTTTCTGCTGCCAACCCTCCTGTGTCCCCTTCCACCAACCTCTCCCCTCCCTTCTCCAAGCTGGAAATGCCTCTAGAGATGCCTCAGAAGAAGTTGACTCACGGCCAGGGGGCCGGGCTGATGCCTTCGGGCACGTTCCCAGCAGTGCAGGGGGGGAGCTGAGGCACCACCCTGCAGGGCTGCTGGAGCCAGGATCTGGGGAAGGCTGAAGTTTTGTCATCCCAATGAAATGCTGATGAGGGCTGGGGGTGGGGGGAGGTGATGGTAGTTTAGTTTTTGGGCTGGGTTGGTCAACTGGGTTGGACCCAGGACCTGGCTTGATGTGTGCTGGGGCTGAGAACTTCTTCTGAGGCTCAAAAATCCTCCTTTCCAGGAGGAGAACAGGAGTAGGAAGTGATAAATACCCCAAAACTTCACCACCTCCCACTTAAAACCTCCTTAAAAGAAGAATGTCATCATCATCATCATCATCATCATCATCATCATCTTTTTTTGCTCCATCAGCCTCACTTCTCATGAATTCACAACCATTTGCCCAGCTCCCATCAGGAGGATGAAGAGTTTGGGGCTCAGCCTGCAGACCTGAAGCTCTTTTTCCCCTCTAACCACCCCATAAAATGTTCCAGGGAGTTAAAAAAAAACCCAAGCCACAAAAGGAAAAGGTTTTTTTGTTGGGTAGATTTAACCCTTTTGGAGCAGTCTCAGCTCTGCTTCCCACCCAATTCACCCCAGATCCCCTCTGCTCCATCATTTCCAGCCCCACATCCCACCCCCCACAGCTGATCTGGAGGGGGTTTGGTTGTCCTCACCCAGCTTTCAGCGCAGGTCGCTGCTCAAGGTGGGGGTAGAACAGGAAAGTTGAGGTTTGATTATGTCCTAGAGCTGCCTTCAGATCAAATCATCTCCTCTTTAAGGCTTGGCCAGCAGCAGGTCCTCTCCAGAGCCACCTAATCCCCACCACCTTTTGTCCTGGCTGTAAACAGAGATGGGCTGGAGCCTTTTTTTAGACTGGCTCTGCCTGAGTTTCGCCCTGCCAGGCTTCAGCTACCTCCTCCCCACACTGATCTCGTGGAGGAGAAGGACCCAGCTCTGCTCTGCTCAAGCTTATCTCTAGCTGGGGGCTGTATGGAGAGGCCATTTGTGGCAGGAGACATTCCCCTCCTGGGGGGAGGTTGGGCTGGCTTTGAAGCCGCCCCGGCAGCAGGGACTGAGATCTCCTTACACATTCTCCTCCAAAAATAGCTCAGGCTCAGCCACCAGCCAGAAAAAAACCCTCCCAGCCCTGGCTCCTAGGGGCATCTTCCCTGGGAATGCTGGTGTCCCACAGCTGCTGGCAGCTCTTCCTGCTGGCACAGGGAGGTGGAGGAGGGAGGCGATAGGCACCGAGAGCTGAAAGTTAGGCTGCTGTGGCCAAGGGTTGAGGAGCTTGAGGTTGGGTTGAGCTGGAGTTTGAGGTTAGATTGAGGTTGGGACTGGTTTGAGGAAGTGAGATTGGGTTGAGGAGATTGAGGCTGGGCTGAGGATGAGGAGCTTGGTTTGAGGAGCTTGAGGTTGGGTTAAGCTAGAGTTTGAGGTTAGATTGAGGTTGGGACTGGTTTGAGGAAGTGAGATTGGGTTGAGGAGATTGAGGCTGGGCTGAGGATGAGGAGCTTGATTTGAGGAGCTTGAGGTTGGGTTGAGCTGGAGTTTGAGGTTAGATTGAGGTTGGGACTGGTTTGAGGAAGTGAGATTGGGTTGAGGAGATTGAGGCTGGGCTGAGGATGAGGAGCTTGATTTGAGGAGCTTGAGGTTGGGTTAAGCTGGAGTTTGAGGATAGATTGAGCTTCAATTTGGATCAAGGTTGGCACCAGCTTGAGGAAGTTGAGGTTGGGTTGAGGAGATTGAGGCTGAGCTGAGGATGAGGAGCTTGACTTGAGGAGCTTGAGGTTGGGTTGAGCTGGAGTTTGAGGTTAGATTGAGCTTCAGTTTGGATCAAGGTTGGCACCAGCTTGAGGAAGTTGAGGTTGGGTTGAGGAGATTGAGGCTGGGCTGAGGATATTGAGCTTGCTTTATGGAGCTTGGGGTAGGGTTGAGCTGGAGTTTGGATCAAGGTTGGCACCAGTTTGAGGAAGTTGAGATTGGGTTGAGGAGATTGAGCCTAGGCTGAGGATATTAAGCTTGATTTGAGGAGCTTGAGGTTAGACTGGACTTGAGCTTGGCTTGAGCTGGAGACTGGTTTGAGGAAGTCGAGGATGGGCTGAGGAGAGTGAGGTCGGATTGAGCTGGAGCTTGAGGTCAAATTGGTCTTGAGGTTGTGTTGAGTAGGTTAAAGTTGGGTTGAGCAAGTTAAAGTTTCCTTGCAGTTGGGTTGAAGAAGCTAAGGTTGGGTGGAGGAGGTTAAAGTTGGGTTGAGCCAGTTAAAGTTTCCTTGCAGTTGGGTTGAAGAAGCTAAAGTTGGGTGGAGGAGGTTAAAGTTGGGTTGAGCAAGTTAAAGTTTCCTTGCAGTTGGGTTGAAGAAGCTAAGGTTGGGTTGAGGAGGTTTTGAGGTTGGGTGGAGGAGGTTAAAGTTGGGTTGAGTGAGTTAAAGTTTCCTTGCAGTTGGGTTGAAGAAGCTAAGGTTGGGTGGAGGTTGAGGTTGGGTTGAGGAGGTTTTGAGGTTGGGTGGAGGAGGTTAAAGTTGGGTTGAGTGAGTTAAAGTTTCCTTGCAGTTGGGTTGAAGAAGCTAAGGTTGGGTGGAGGAGGTTTTGAGGTTGGGTTGAGGAAGCTAAGGTTGTGTTGAGGATGCTGAAGTTGGACTGAGGAGTTTAAGGAGGCCGAGGTTGACGTGAGGAGGTTGGCTTAAGGAGCTGAAGGTTGAGGCTGCATTGAAGTTGCCTTGAGGAGGTTGAGAATGGGTTGATGGTGAGCATGGGACACCTCTCCCTGCTTGAGCTGACCTGGGGCTGCTGTCTCCTGTCTTCTCTTGCCCAGATGACCCCGACCCCGACGATGGCTTCAACTACAAGCAGATGATGGTGCGAGACGAGCGCCGCTTCAAGATGGCTGACAAGGATGGGGACCTGACTGCCACCAAGGAGGAGTTCACTGCCTTCCTGCACCCCGAGGAGTATGACTACATGAAGGACATTGTGGTGCAGGTGGGTCCCTGGCTGCTCCCACTCAGGGCCTGCTGCTCATGGCCAAGAAGGGGATGGGGAAGGGCTGGAAAAAGAGGGCTGGCCACCAGGCAGTTCTTGCCAGAGAGAGTGATTGGCCATTGGGATGGGCTGCCCGAGGAGGTGGTGGAGTCACTGTCCCTGGAGGTGTTCAAAAGGAGACTGGCTGAGGTGGCCAAGAGAGCCAATGGCATCCTGGGCTGGCTCAGGAGCAGTGTGGGCAGCAGGACAAGGGAGGTTCTTGTGCCCCTGTGCTCAGCACTGCTCAGGCCACCCCTGCAGTGCTGTGTCCAGTTCTGGGCTCCTCCATTGCAGAGAGATGTTGAGGTGCTGGAAGGTGTTGAGAGCAGGGCAGCAAGGCTGGGGAGGGGCCTGGAGCACAGCCCTGAGAGGGAGAGGCTGAGGGAGCTGGGGGGGTGCAGCCTGCAGCAGAGGAGGCTCAGGGCAGAGCTCATTGCTGCCTGCAGCTGCCTGCAGGGAGGCTGTAGCCAGGTGGGGTTGGGCTCTGCTGCCAGGCAAGCAGCAACAGAAGGGGCCAGAGTCTGAAGCTGTGCCAGAGCAGGTCTAGGCTGGATGTTAGAAGGAAGTTGTTGTCAGAGAGAGTGATTGGCATTGGAATGGGCTGCCCAGGGAGGTGGTGGAGTCTCTGTGCCTGGAGGTGTTGAAGCCAAGCCTGGCTGGGGCACTTAGTGCCATGGTCTGGTTGCTTGGGCAGGGCTGGGTGCTAGGTTGGACTGGCTGAGCTTGGAGCTCTCTTCCAACCTGATTGATGCTATGATTCTGTGATCTAGTGTGAGGTGTCCCTGCCCATAGCAGGGGGGCTGGAACTGGATGATCCTTGTGGTCCCTTCCCAACCCTGATTGATTCTCTGAAGGTTTTTTCCAGCCTGGTGAACTCTGTGATTAATTCTGTGATTCTCTGAAATGGTCCTGTGGTGGGGTGGCCTCGAGGAGATATGGGTCTGAGGTGGTCATGAAGGAAAGAAAATGTGTGTGTGGGGAGGGGGTTATGACAAAGCTGGGGCTGGATCAGTCAGTGGAAAGAGGCTGTGGTGGGGAGGGTGGGGGAAGTGCTCTGCCTGGCCAACCACGGTTTTCTCCTTGCAGGAGACCATGGAAGACATTGACAAGAACGGGGATGGCTTCATTGACCTGGAGGAGTACATTGGTGAGGTTCTGCCACTGTGTCAGCTCCAGCATGTCCTCTGGGATGGTGCAGGAGGGTCCCTGTGGATCTCAAACTTGGAGATGGAGCTGATGGAGGTGTCTGTGGCCAACTGTGAGCCAGCAGTGTGCCCAGGAGGCCAAGAGAGACAGTGGCATCCTGGGCTGGCTCAGGAGCAGTGTGGGCAGCAGGACAAGGGAGGTTCTTGTGCCCCTGTGCTCAGCACTTCTCAGGCCACCCTTGGAGTGCTGTGTCCAGTTCTGAGCTCCTCCATTGCAGAGAGATGTTGAGGTGCTGGAAGGTGTTTGGAGAAGGGCAGCAAGGCTGGGGAGGGGCCTGGAGCAGAGCCCTGTGAGGAGAGGCTGAGGGAGCTGGGGGGGTGCAGCCTGCAGCAGAGGAGGCTCAGGGCAGAGCTCATTGCTGCCTGCAGCTGCCTGCAGGGAGGCTGTAGCCAGGTGGGGTTGGGCTCTGCTGCCAGGCAAGCGGCAACAGAAGAAGGGGACAGAGGCTGAAGCTGTGCCAGGGGAGGTCTAGGCTGCATGTTAGGAGGAAGTTGTTGTCAGAGAGAGTGATTGGCATTGGAATGGGCTGCCCAGGGAGGTGGTGGAGTGGCTGTGCCTGGAGGTGTTGCAGCCAAGCCTGGCTGGGGCACTTAGTGCCATGGTCTGGGTGCTTGGGCAGGGCTAGGTGCTAGGTTGGGCTGGCTGAGCTTGGAGGGCTCTGCCAACCTGGTTGATGCTCTGATCCTGTGAACTGTTGTGTCTCTCCCAGGTGACATGTACAGCCACGATGGTGACACCGATGAGCCCGAGTGGGTGAAGACAGAGAGGGAGCAGTTCGTGGAGTTCCGTGACAAGAACCGGGATGGGAGAATGGACAAGGAGGAGACCAAGGACTGGATCCTCCCCTCGGACTACGACCACGCTGAGGCTGAGGCACGGCACCTTGTCTATGAGTCTGACCAGAACAAGGTGAGTTGGTGTCTGGCTTCCAGGTTACATTCTCCCAGAGACTCAAAATACAGCTGACAGAACCAATACAATAATAGGATGCCTTCTCCTCTCCTCCCCCTCATGGAATCAAGCAGGTTGGCAGAGAGCTCCAAGCTCAGCCAGTCCAACCTAGCACCCAGCCCTGCCCAAGCACCCAGCCCATGGCACTAAGTGCCTCATCCAGGCTTGGCTGCAATTCCTCCAGGCACAGTGACTCCACCACCTCCCTGGGCAGCCCATTCCAGTGCCAGTCACTCTCTCTGACAACAACTTCCTCCTAACACCCAGCCTAGACCTCCCCTGGCACATCTTCAGGCTGTGTCCCATTGTTCTGTTGCTTCTTGCCTGTCAGCAGAGCCCAACCCCACCTGGCTACAGCCTCCCTGCAGACAGCAATGAGCTCTGCCCTGAGCTCTTCTGCAGGCTGCACCCCCCCAGCTCCCTCAGCCTCTCCTCACAGGGCTCTGCTCCAGGCCTCTCACCAACTTTGTGGCCCTCCTTTAGAAAGAAAAGAATTTGATGTAGAAAGGAAGAGGCTAAAACACCACAGCCCAAATAAATAATCTTGCTTTGATTTGGGAGTTAAAACAAACACAAAAAAAGGAGGCCCATGAGGATGCTCAGAGCAGCTCTGCTCTGAGGACAGGCTGAGAGAGTTGGGGCTGTGCAGCCTGGAGAAGAGAAGGCTTTGAGGAGACCTCCGAGTAGCCTTGCAGGATCTGAAGGGGGCTACAGGCAGGCTGGGGAGGGACTAGTGACAAGGTCTGGCCATGACAGGAGGAGGAGGAATGGGTTTAAAGTGGCAGAGGGGAGATTGGAACTGGATGTTAGGGAGAAGTTGTTTGCAGTGAGGGTGGTGAGACACTGGCACAGGTTGAGGGTAGTGAGACACTGGCACAGGTGGAGGGTGGTGAGACCCTGGCACAGGTTGTCCAGGGAGGTGTTCAGGACCAGGTTGGATGAGGCCTTGAGCAACCTGTTCTAGTGAGAGATGTCCTTGCCTATGGCAGGGGATTGGGACTGTCTGATCCTTGAGGTCCCTTCCAACCTAAACCATTCCATGATCCTAAAAACCCTTTAGCACTAAATAAAAAGGTATTTGGGGTTAAGGGGAGTGACCAAGAGGGATAGGGAAGGGAAAAGAAGATCCAAAACCATATCTGCAAGCAGATTGATGGCAGTGGATGGAGGTAGAAGCAGGAAGGGTTGGTCCAGCATGTGGAAGGGTGGCCAGGTGGTGAAAACAGGAGCAGCAGCAACCAGGGTGGTGCTGGCAAGCAGGGAGGTGGGAAGAGGAAGAGGAAGGGAACTTCTAAGCAGGAAGGGAAGTGGGAGTGGGCTAACAGCTGCACCTGGGGTCAGGTTCACGCTGTGCCCTCGGGGAGGAGTCAGGAGGAGCAGGGGTCAAGTTCAGATCCACCACACCCTTTACAGGTGGCTCCTCACAGGGCTCCAGGGAGGTTTTTGGGGAGCTGAGGAAGGAGAAGTGGTGAAATAACAGAAACTGGGCTGGGAGGAACCTCTTGGAGTTCAACCAGGGCAAGTGTAGGGTCCTGCACCCGTGGAGGAACAGCCACTTGGTCACCAGTACAGGTGAGGAGTGACCTGCTGGGAAGCAGCTCTGTGGAGAAGGACCTGGCAGTGCTGGGGGCCAAGAAGTTGCCCACCAGGGAGCAGTGTGCCCTGCTGGTCGAGAAGGCCAAGGGTGTCTTAAGGTGCATGAAGAAGAGTGTGACCAGCAGGTCAAGGGAGGTTCTTCTCTCCCTCTACTCTGACATAGTGAGGCCACAGCTGGAGTCCTGGGTCCAGTTCTTGGCTGCCCAGTTCCAGAGAAACTGGACACTACTGGAGAGAGTCCAGAGGAGGCTGGGAAGCTGCTGAGGGGCCTGGAGCCATCTCTGTGAGGAGCAAAGGCTGAGAGCCCTGGGGCTGTTGAGCCTGGAGAAGAGCAGCCTGAGAGGGGATCTGCTCAGTGCTCAATAAGAGCTAAAAGAGCTGTGGAGGGCAAGAGAATGGGGCCAGATTCTTGTCAGCAGTGCCCACTGAGAGGACAAGGGACATTGGCACCACTAGGAGCCAGGAGATTCCATCAGGAAGGTGCTGGAGCCCTGGAGCAGGCTGCCCAGAGAGGTTGTGAAGTCTCCTTGCCAAGAGAGCTTCCAACCCCACCTGGCTTTGTGATTCTGGGCAAGCAGCTGTGGGTGTCCCTGCTGGAGCAGTGGCCTTGGGCTGAGGGAGCTGGGGGGGGT
Organism: Pogoniulus pusillus; assembly: GCF_015220805.1. NCBI lineage: Eukaryota > Metazoa > Chordata > Aves > Piciformes > Lybiidae > Pogoniulus > Pogoniulus pusillus. Next base: position 47,430,203 of record NC_087267.1, read on the forward strand.
GCAGCCTGCAGCAGAGGAGGCTCAGGGCAGAGCTCATTGCTGCCTGCAGCTGCCTGCAGGGAGGCTGTAGCCAGGTGGGGTTGGGCTCTGCTGCCAGGCAAGCAGCAACAGAACAAGGGGACAGAGGCTGAGGCTGTGCCAGGGCAGGTCTAGGCTGGATGTGAGGAGGAAGTTATTGGCAGAGAGAGTGATTGGCACTGGAATGGGCTGCCCAGGGAGGTGGTGGAGTCTCTGTGGCTGGAGGTGTTGAAGCCAAGCCTGGCTGGGGCACTTAGTGCCATGGTCTGGTTGGTTGGGCAGGGCTGGGTGCTAGGTTGGGCTGGATGAGCTTGGAGCTCTCTTCTAACCTGCTGGAGCCCCTGTCTCTGGTGGCAGCCTGCTCAAGTCCCTGTTTCTAGTGGCAGCCTCTTGAGTCTATGACCCTAGTGCCAGGCTGCTGGAGTCCCTGTTTCTAGTGCCAGCCTGCTGGAGCCTGCTGTCTCTGGTGGCAGCCTGCTGGCACCCCTGTCTCTGGTGGCAGCCTGCTGTCACCCCTGTCTCTGGTGGCACCCCTGTCTCTGGTGGCAGCCTGCTGTCACCCCTGTCTCTGGTGGCACCCCTGTCTCTGGTGGCAGCCTGCTGTCACCCCTGTCTCTGGTGGCACCCCTGTCTCTGGTGGCACCCCTGTCTCTGGTGGCAGCCTGCTGTCACCCCTGTCTCTGGTGGCACCCCTGTCTCTGGTGGCACCCCTGTCTCTGGTGGCACCCTGCTGTCACCCCTGTCTCTGGTGGCACCCCTGTCTCTGGTGGCACCCCTGTCTCTGGTGGCACCCTGCTGTCGCCCCTGTCTCTGGTGGCACCCCTGTCTCTGGTGGCAGCCTGCTGTCACCCCTGTCTCTGGTGGCACCCTGCTGTCGCCCCTGTCTCTGGTGGCACCCCTGTCTCTGGTGGCACCCTGCTGTCGCCCCTGTCTCTGGTGGCACCCCTGTCTCTGGTGGCAGCCTGCTGGCACCCCTGTCTCTGGTGGCACCCCTGTCTCTGGTGGCACCCTGCTGTCGCCCCTGTCTCTGGTGGCACCCCTGTCTCTGGTGGCAGCCTGCTGTCACCCCTGTCTCTGGTGGCACCCCTGTCTCTGGTGGCACCCTGCTGTCACCCCTGTCTCTGGTGGCACCCCTGTCTCTGGTGGCACCCTGCTGTCGCCCCTGTCTCTGGTGGCACCCCTGTCTCTGGTGGCAGCCTGCTGTCGCCCCTGTCTCTGGTGGCACCCCTGTCTCTGGTGGCAGCCTGCTGGCACCCCTGTCTCTGGTGGCACCCCTGTCTCTGGTGGCAGCCTGCTGTCGCCCCTGTCTCTGTTAGGAGCCTCCTGTCTCTGGTGGCAGCCTGCTGTCGCCCCTGTCTCTGTTAGGAGCCTCCTGTCTCTGGTGGCAGCCTGCTGTCTCTGGTGGCAGCCTGCTGTCGCCCCTGTCTCTGTTAGGAGCCTGCTGTCTCTGGTGGCAGCCTGCTGTCGCCCCTGTCTCTGTTAGGAGCCTGCTGTCTCTGGTGGCAGCCTGCTGTCGCCCCTGTCTCTGGTGGCAGCCTGCTGTCTCTGGTGGCAGCCTGCTGTCGCCCCTGTCTCTGGTGGCACCCCTGTCTCTGGTGGCAGCCTGCTGTCGCCCCTGTCTCTGGTGGCACCCCTGTCTCTGGTGGCAGCCTGCTGTCTCTGGTGCCAGCCTGCTGTCTCTGGTGGCAGCCTGCTGTCACCCCTGTCTCTGGTGGCAGCCTGCTGTCGCCCCTGTCTCTGTTAGGAGCCTGCTGTCGCCCCTGTCTCTGTGCCCCTCGAGGTGCTCTGCCCCTGGCAGCAGCTGTGCTGCCAGCTGCCTGGGTGGCTGTGGCTGTCTTGCAGGACGGGAAGCTGAGCAAGGAGGAGATCGTGGAGAAGTACGACCTGTTCGTGGGCAGCCAGGCCACGGACTTCGGCGAGGCCTTGGTGCGGCACGATGAGTTCTGAGGGCACAGGCCCCCCCTCCACTAATTTATTTGCACCCCTTCTGGGCTGAGCAGAAGCAAAAGCAAACCTTGGGTGTGGGTCTGGGGGGTTTGGGGTGGAGGTTTTTTGTTTGGGGGGGGGTTACCTTTTCTGGTTTGCCTGCTGGAGACTCTTCCTGCAGGCTACCAGCCACCGAAATTCCCTTCCCCCTCCTCATCCTGGTTTTATTGCTTTGGCTTCCCGAGGGCATGAGGAGTCTCTGAGGACCTACCTCTTCCTTCTGACTCTTTGAGGGGTTGGGGTTTCATTTTTTAATGTAGATTTACATGGGTTGGGTTTTTTTTTTGGGGGGGGGGGGGGAGGGGGGGTCTTTAAACCAACCTTGGGTTAGTTTTGTATCTCCCTTCCACCAGAAGAAACCTCTCTCCTGACAGGGCTGAGTGATGACAATGCTCCTCCTTCACCCTCCTGCCCTGCCCCTTAGCCACAACTCATTGAACAAATGGATCAAAATTCAGTTTAAAAAACACCCCAAAGTTAAAGCCAGTGAACAACCAGGTCAAAACCAAGCTAAGAGGTTGACTTTTTGGCCAGAATAGTCAAGAAGTTGGTGTGGGGTTTTTTGGAGAGCCTTAAATGGAACCAAGAGGTTGAGTTTGGGTCAAGATAAAGCCAAAAGGTTGAGTTTTGGGTCCAACATACAGCCAAGAGGTTGAGTTTGGGTCCAACATACAGCCAAGAGGTTGAGTTTTGGGTCAAGATACAGCCAAGAGGTTGAGTTTTGACCAAGACAAAGCAAAGAGGTTGAGTTTTGACCAAGACAAAGCAAAGAGGTTGAGTTTTGATCAAGACAAAGCCAAGAGGTTGAGTTTTGGGTCCAAAAAAAGCCAAGAGGTTGAGTTTTGGGTCCAAAAAAAGCCAAGAGGTTGAGTTTTGGGTCCAAGATACAGCCAAGAGGTTGAGTTTTGGGTCCAAAAAAAGCCAAGAGGTTGAGTTTTGGGTCCAACATAAAGCCAAGAGGTTGAGTTTTGGGTCCAAGATACAGCCAAGAGGTTGAGTTTTGGGTCAAGATACAGCCAAGAGGTTGAGTTTTGGGTCCAAGATACAGCCAAGAGGTTGAGTTTTGGGTCAAGATAAAGCCAAGAGGTTGAGTTTTGGATCAAGATAAAGCCAAGAGGTTGAGTTTTGATCAAGATAAAGCCAAGAGGTTGCACTTTGGGTCCAAAAAAAGCCAAGAGGTTGAGTTTTGGGTACAAGATAAAGCCAAGAGGTTGAGTTTTGGGTCCAAGATACAGCCAAGAGGTTGAGTTTGGGTCAAGATAAAGCAAAGAGGTTGCATTTTGGGTCCAAAAAAAGCCAAGAGGTTGAGTTTGGGTCCAAAATAAAGGCAAGAGGTTGATTTTGATCAAGATAAAGACAAGAGGTTGAGTTTTAGGTCCAAAACCAAGGCAAGAGGTTGTGGTTTAGGTCCAAGATAAAGCCAAGAGGTTGATTTTGGTCAAGATAAAGCCAAGAGATTGAGTTTTGGGTCCAAAATAAAGCCAAGAAGTTGAGGTTTGGGTCCAAAATTAAACCAAGAGGTTGAGTTTTAGGCCAGAATAAAACCAAGAGGTTGAGTTTTGGGTCCAGAATCAAGGCAAGAGGTTGAGTTTTGGGGGGCAAAATTAAACCAAGAGTTGAGTTTTAGGCCAGAACAAAGCCAAGAGGTTGATTTGGGGCCCAGAATAAACTCAAGATGTCAAATTTTGGACCCCAAATCAACCCTGGAGGTCGAATTTTGGGCCAAAATTGAACCCAAAAGGTTAAGGTTTGGGCCAAAATAGAGCCAGGAGGTTGATTTTTGGGCTCAAAGACAAAATGCTGGCTGGGGGCCCAAATTTAACCCAAAAGATGGAGTTTTGGGCCAAAATAGAATCAGGAGGTTGATTGTTGGGCCCAAATTTTAAACCAAAATGTTGAGTTTGGGGCCAAAATAAGGACAAAAAGCTGATTTGGGGCTCAAATTTAAAGCAGAAGATTGAGTTTGGGGCCAAAATAGAGCCAAGAGGTTGATTTTTGACCCAAAAGCAAGCCAAAAAGGTGGAGTTTGGGGCTGAAAATGAGAAAGGTTTATTTGGAGACCTAAACAAAGCCAAGAAGTTGCTGGTTGGGCCCAAATGAGACCAAAAACCACCACTGGAGCTGAGTCCCTCCAGCTTTAGCCCCTAACTTTTTACCCCAACCCCACTTCATGGAGCCCCAAAAGTGCCTTGAGTCCACCCAAAGTGGCTGTGGAGGGAGGGGAGGGAGGGACTGGGGGGGAAGTGGCTCCTTTTTTGGGGGAGCAAATTAACCTCTCAGTTGAATTTTGGGCCCCAAAGCAGCTTTTTGTTGTTCTCTTGGGTCAAAAAATATCAACCTCCTGGCTCTATCTTGGCCCCAGACTCAACCTTTTGGCTTGAATTTGAGCTCCAGAGAAGCTTTTTATCTTTATTTTGGCCCCAAACTCAATCTTTTGGGTTGAATTTGAGCTCCAGAGAAGCTTTTTATCTTTAGTTTGGCTCCAAACTCAACCTTTTGGGTTGAATTTGAGCTCCAGAGAAGCTTTTTATCTTTATTTTGGCTCCAAACTCAACCTTTTGCTTTGAATTTGAGCCCCAAAGGAGCTTTTTATCTTTATTTTGGCTCCAAACTCAACCTTTTGGTTTGAATTTGAGCTCCCAATCACCTTTTTGTCTTTATCTTGGCCCCAGACTCAACCTTTTGGTTTGAATTTGAGCTCCAGAGAAGCTTTTTATTTTTATCTTGGCTTCAAACTCAACCATTTGGTTTGAATTTGAGCCCCAAAGGAGCTTTTTGTCTTTATTTTGGCTTCAAACTCAACCTTTTGGTTTGAATTTGAGCTCCAGAGAAGCTTTTTATCTTTATTTTGGCCCCAAACTCAACCTTTTGGTTTGAATTTGAGCCTCAAAGAAGATTTTTGTCTTTATCTTGGCCTCAATCTCAACTTTTTGGTTTAAATTTCAGCCCCAAATTGCCTTTTTGTCTTTCTTTTGGCTCAAAACTCAACCTTTTGGTTTAAATTTGAGCCACAAATCAGCTTTTCCTCTTTCTTTTGGGCCAGAAAATCAACCTTTTGGCTCAAAACTCAACCTTTTGATTTAAATTTGAGCCACAAATCAGTTTTTCCTCTCTCTTTTGGGCCAGAAAATCAACCTCTTGGCTCTACTTTGGCCCAAAACTCATCCCTTTGGTTTAAATTTGGGCCACAAATCAACTTTTCCTTTCTTTTGGGCCACAAAATCAACCTCTTGGCTCTCTTTTGGTCCAAAACTCATCCTTTTGGTTTAAATTTGGGCCACAAATCATCTTTTTGTCTTTCTTTTGTCCCAAAACTCAACCTTTTGGCTTAAATTTGGGCCACAAATCAGCTTCTTGTCTTCCTTTTGAGCCCAAAACTCAACCTCCTGCCTCTATTTTTGCCCCAAACTCCAATCTTTTGGGTTTGGAGCGTTGGAGCTGAGTCCCACCAGGTTTAAGCCCCCAACTTTTACCCCCAACCCTGCTTCCTGGAGCCCCAAAAGTGCCTTGATTCCACCCAAACTGGCTGCAGAGGGAGGGGAGGGAGAGATTGGGGGTGGAAATGAGGGGTGGGGGTTGGGGAGGGTGCATGAAATTGCTCATTCTCCATCCATGTTCACTTCCTGCTGTAAGCCCAGCCCAGGCTCTGCCCCCTCCCCACTCCCCCTCCAACTCCAACCCAGAGCTTGGTGTCCCCCAAATCCCTTTGTTAGTTTCTGCCCTCCCTTCCACCCTGTTTTTACCTTTCAATGTGAGGGTTCCAAGCATCATTTTAACCCCCATTTTATCCCCATTTTTATCTCCTGTTCCCCTCCCCCCCCATTTTTTGCTCTAAATGGACTCCAAATGGAGTCAGCCACACACAGGGATTGGAGTGGCCACACCAGGAAAAACCTGGAATGCTTTTTCCAGCTTCCCTCCCCCCAAAAATGGACTTTTATGGAGCATTAATGATGTCAGACACTAATTTGTTCCTCTTCCCCCTTCAAAGAGGGGCTTGTCCCCCTCCCCCCCACCCCCTTCTCCAACCCCTTGAGATGTTTCTCCTGGGGCTGGTTCAGTTTTGGTCCCTTTTGATGTAAACCAGGCTCAATAAAAGCTGTTTACAGTCACCCTACCCAAATCTGCTCTTTTTAGCCCCAAAAATGGGATTGGGGTGGGTGGGGATGGGGGGCTGGGGGAGGGTGGGGGTGTGAACTCCCTGCCCCCACAGGTTGGCTCTCAAGCTGGGTAGGGTCCAGCTGTAGGGCTGGGGTGTCCTAAGGTGGCTGTTGGGGCTCTGGAGGGGTCAAGTCCTGCCCTTGTGACCTCCCTGCCCTCAACTTGCCCCCAGGTTGGGGGTCTCAGACCCACTCTTGCCCCACAGATGAAGGGCTCAGAACTACTCCTGCCCCACAGGTGGGGAGGGGGGGGCACAGCCCCATGGGTGGGAGGCTCAGACCCAGCTCAGCCAAATTTATCTCAGCCCCAGCCCCATGGATGGGGGATTTGACCCCAGCCCCACAGGTGAGTGGCTCAGCCCCACCCCAGCCCCATGGATGGGGGATTTGACCCCAGCCCCACAGGTGAGTGGCTCAGCCCCATGGATGGGCGATTCAACTCCACCCCAGCCCCATGGGTGTGTCTCAGCCCCACCCCAGCTCCACTGATGGGGGGCTCAGCCCCACCCCAGCCCCATGGATGGGGATTCAATCCCACTCCAGCCCCACAAGTGAGTGGCTCAGCTGCACCCCAGCCCCATGGGTGTGTCTCAGCCCCACCCCAGCTCCACTGATGGGGGGCTCAGCGCCACCCCAGCCCCATGGATGAGGGATTCAGCCCCACCCCAGCCCTATGGCTGTGGCTCAGACCCACCCCAGCCCCAAGGACGAGTGGCTCAGCTCCACTCCAGCCCCGTGGATGTCACCCAACCTTGTCCCACCCCCCAGAATGGGTGCTGGGAGTGGGGGAGGGGTGGAAGCAGCACCCCACCTTCCTGCCTCCCATCCCTGTGGGTCCCCCCCCTGAGGCACAGATAGACTTGAGGCTGGGTTGGGACTGCAGGGGATGGTTTTTATTGTCCCACCTCTGTCTACATCCTAGAGTGGCCAAGAGGGTGGCCCCAGCCCCACAGAGAGAGCAGCCAAGGGATGGTTGTGGGGCTGGGGCAGGTTCTGGGGAGGGTCTCCTCAGCTGGGGCTGACCTGGCTGGAGGACACAGAGGAGACCTCTGTCTTCTGGGCCGAGCTGGAGATGTCTGAGTCGTCTGTCATGGGCCTGCCGCAGACGGTCTCCATGATGCAGGCGCGGAACTGCGGGGACAGGAGTGTCACCAGGCCTGCCCTGACCTGGCCCTCACCCTTGTCCCCAGCCCTGGGCAGGGAGGGGCCATCTCCATGCCACCTGGGGCCTATCTGCTGTGCCTGAAGATGTGGTGAAGATGCTGGGAGGAGCTGGAGCTGAGATGCTCAAAGCTAAGGCAGAGGTGAAGATGCTGAGAGGAGCTGGAGCTGAGATGCTCAAAGCTAAGGCAGAGGTGAAGATGCTAAGAGGAGCTGGAGCTGAGATGCTCAAAGCTAAGGCAGAGGTGAAGATGCTGAGAGGGCTGCAGCAGCTCTGCTCTGAGGACATACTGCAAGAGTTGGGGCTCTGCAACCTGGAGAAGGCTTGGAGGAGAGCTTGGAGTGGCCTTGCAGGATCTGAAAGGGGCTAGAGGAGGGCTGGGGAGGGACTAGTGACAAGGTCTGGTCATGACAGGAGCAGGAGGAATGGGTTTGGAGTGGCAGAGGCGAGATTGAAACTGGATGTTAGGGAGAAGTTCTTTGCAGTGAGGATGCTGAGAGCCTGGCACAGGTTGAGGGTGGTTCCCAGATGTCCTCGGGCACCCCAAGGTGCCACCATGGCCCAGGTGTTCCTGGGTGTCCCTGGTCCCTAACTGCCTGTTCCCCCCCGGGGCTGTCCCTGTCCCTGCTGTGTGTCCCCCCCGCAGGTGTCCCCATCTGGCCGTGCCCCCGGGGCTGTCCCTGTCCCTGCTGTGTGTCCCTGCCGCAGGAGTCCCCCGCTGGCCGTGCCCCCGTGGCGGCCGTGCCCGGGCACCTGCTTGTTCATGAAGCAGTAGATGATGGGGTTGTAGACGCAGGCGCTCTTGGAGAAGAAGGCAGGGATGGTGACCAGGCGCAGGTCCAGGCCGTGGTCGCGGTTGTTGACCATGTACATGGCCAGGGCGGCGTAGGGCACGTAGCAGAGGCAGAAGGAGCCAACCATCACCACCACCATGCGGGACACCTCCCGCTCCGCCTTCTGCGTCGTGGCAGACTCCTGCTGCTGCGCCGCCACCTGCCAGCGCACGGAGCTCAGGGCTGGAGCCTGCTGCTGCCGCTGCTGCCCTGGCCCCGACGGAGCGGCCCCGACTGCCCCCAGCCTTCCTCCTGCTTCCTCATCTCGCCAGCCAGCTCCTCCTCCAGCCCCCCCGACAACTCTCCTCCTCCAGCCCCCCGTCTCTCCAGCCATCTCCTCCAGCCCCCCATCTCTCCAGCCAACCCCTCCTCCAGCCCTCCAGAGAGCTCTCCTCCTCCATCCCTCCAGCCCTTTATCTCTCTAGCCATCTCCTCCTCCATCCCCCATCCCTCCATCTCTCCAGACAACTCTTCTCCTCCATTTCCCATCTCTCCAGCCCACTCCTTCTCCAACTCCCCCATCCCTCCAGCTCTCCAGCTCTCCATCCAGCTCTCCTCCTCCATCCCTCTAGCTCTCCATGTCTCTAGCCAACTCTCCTTCCCCATCCTTCCTGCCCTCCATCCCTCTATCCCTCCATCCTTCTTCCATCTCTCCAACCTTCCCTCCAACCCCCTACCTCTCTATCCCTCCATCCTTCTTTCCTTCTCTCCCTCCCTCTCTTCCTCCCTCCCTCCCTCCCTCCCTCCCTCCCTCCCTCTCTTCCTCCCTCCCTCCCTCCCTCTCTTCCTCCCTCCCTCCCTCCCTCCCTCTCTTCCTCCCTCCCTCCCTCTCTTCCTCCCTCCCTCCCTCCCTCTCTTCCTCCCTCCCTCCCTCTCTTCCTCCCTCCCTCCCTCCCTCTCTTCCTCCCTCCCTCCCTCCCTCTCTTCCTCCCTCCCTCCCTCTCTTCCTCCCTCCCTCCCTCCCTCTCTTCCTTCCTCCCTCCCTCTCTTCCTTCCTCCCTCCCTCTCTTCCTCCCTCCCTCCCTCTCTTCCTCCCTCCCTCCCTCCCTCTCTTCCTCCCTCCCTCCCTCCCTCTCTTCCTCCCTCCCTCCCTCCCTCTCTTCCTTCCTCCCTCCCTCTCTTCCTTCCTCCCTCCCTCCCTCTCTTCCTTCCTCCCTCCCTCTCTTCCTTCCTCCCTCCCTCTCTTCCTCCCTCCCTCCCTCCCTTCCTCCCTCCCTCCCTCTCTTCCTTCCTCCTTCCCTCCCTCTCTCCTTCCCTCCCTCTCTCCTTCCCTCCCTCTCTCCTTCCCTCCCTCCATCCTTCCCTCCCTCCATCCTTCCCTCCCTCCATCCTTCCCTCCCTCCATCCTTCCCTCCCTCCATCCTTCTCCCTGTCCATCCATCCATCTCTCCCTCCCTCCATCCTTCTCCCTGTCCATCCATCCATCTCTCCCTCCCTCCATCCTTCTCCCTGTCCATCCATCCATCTCTCCCTCCATCCTTCTCCCTGTCCATCCATCCATCTCTCCCTCCCTCCATCCTTCTCCCTGTCCATCCATCCATCTCTCCCTCCATCCTTCTCCCTGTCCATCCATCCATCTCTCCCTCCCTCCATCCTTCTTCCTGTCCCTCCCTCCCTCCATCTATCCCTTCATCTCTGCAGTCCCTCCCTCCCTCCCTCTCTCCCTCCCTCCCTCCATCTCTGCAGTCCCTCCCTCCCTGGCTCGGGTGCCGGCAGACTCACTGCGCGCAGGGCGCTGAGCAGCTGTGAGTAGGAGAAGATGATGAGGGAGAGGGGCACGATGAAGCAGAAGATGAAGAGGAACCAGGTGTAGTACTCGCTCTTGTACTTGGTGCCCACCGTGTACCAGTCAGGCCCGCAGGAGCACTGCAGCCCCTCGGGCACGTACCTGCGGGCACACAGGCCCAGCTCAGGCTGGCACCCCCCTGGCACTGCCAGCCTGCTTTGCACCAGTGCAGCATGTGCATGGCAGCCCCTGGCACCCCTCTGGCACCCCTATTGTACCCTGTGGCACCCTATGACACTTCCACACCACCCCCATGCTATTGCCAGGCTGCTCTGCCACCCTGTGCCACGCTTATGGTATCTCCTGGCACCCAATGGCACCCCTCTGGCACCCCTATTGGACCCTGTGGCACCTTTGTGTCACTGCTGGTGGTGTGGCACCTCTATGGCACCCCTAGGGCACCTCTATGTCACCTCCATGGTCCTAGTGGTTGTGGGCACCCCTGGGGCACCTCTGTGTCACCTCCATGGTCCTAGTGGTTGTGGGCACCCCTGGGGCACCTCTATGTCACCTCCATGGTGCTAGTGGTTGTCCCAGCACCCTGCTGGCACCCCTGGGGCACCTCTATGTCACCTCCATGGTCCTAGTGGTTGTGCTGGCACCCCTGGGGCACCTCTGTGTCACCTCCATGGTCCTAGTAGTTGTCCCAGCACCCTCCTGGCACCCCTGGGGCACCTCTGTGTCACCCCCATGGTCCCAGCACCTTCTTGGCACCCTGCTCACCCTTTCCCACTGCCCCCAGAGCTGTTGCCCGCCCCGGCCAGCAGCACCCACCTGCTCCAGCCGAAGAAGGGTGGCAGTGCCACGCCCAGGCCGATGGCCCAGGTGGCAGCCACCACCATCAGGGCATGCTTGGAGCTGAAGCGGAAGTTGCCGAAGGGCTTGCAGATGACGATGTAGCGCTCGAAGGCCAGGAAGGCCAAGGACCAGCCTGTCACCAGCCCTGGGGGGGCACCAGCAGCGCCTCAGCCGCGCCCGTGCCAGCCGCCACCGTGCCGCCGAACCCCGGTGGGCATCGCGGCTGCGCCCACCCACGCTGCTCCTGCCAGCCTGCCGCCCTGGTGCCCCTCGCGGCTCCAGCGGAGCCTGGGGGTGGGCACCTCGCCCCTGCCAGCCCAGAGGGGTGGGCACTTCGCCCCTGCCAGCCCGTGGGGGTGGTCACCTCACCCGTGCCAGCCCATGGGGGTGTACACCTCACCCCTGCCAGCCCATAGTGGTGGTCACCTCATCTGTGCCAGCCCATGGGGGTGGGCACCTCGCCCCTGCCAACCCATAGTGGTGGGCACCTCGCCCCTGCCAACCCATAGTGGTGGGCACCTCGCCCCTGCCAGCCCAGGGTGGTGGGCACCTCGCCCCTGCCAGCCCATGGGGATGGGCACCTTGCCCCTGCCAGCCCGTGGGGGTGGTCACCTCACCCCTGCCAGCCCATAGTGGTGGGCACCTCACCCCTGCCAGCCCGTGGGGGTGGTCACCTCACCCCTGCCAAGCCAGGGTGGGGATGACCTGGGCTCCACCAACCCATGGTGCTCATGCCAACCTCCAACCCCACCAAACCCTGGTGGTCCCCTCAGCTCCACTGATCTTCTGAAGCTGAGGTGCCCACCATGGCCTGCCAGGGGTAGAGGCAGGGTGACCACCATGTTCTGCTGGAGCTGGGCTGGCCACCGTGCAACTACATCTGCCACCCCACCAGCTATGGTGGGCAGCCCAACCCCAGCAGAACACGGTGGTCACCCTGCCTGCAGCCCCAGCAGGGTGCTGGTCAACCTACCTACACCCTCAGCAAGTCATGGTGCTCGCCCACGGTGGACACCTCCACCTCCAGACCCCCCAGACTATGGTGGTCAACTCTACCTACAGTCCCACCAAGCCATGGTGTGGTCACCTCCACCTCCAGGCCCACCAAGTCGTGGTGCTCACCCCAAGCCCTCCAGCCCAGCCTAACCCAGCAGTCACCTTCACCTGGAGCCCAACCAAACCATGATGGTCACCTCCACCCCATGCCCAACCAAATCGTGGTGCTCACCCCAAGCCCTCCAGCCCAACCTAACCCCAGTAGTCATCTCCATCCCATTCCCAACCAAACATCGGTGCTCACCCCAAGCCCTCCAGCCCAACCAACCCCCAGCAGTCACTTCCACCTCCAGCCCAACCTAACCCCAGCAGTCACCTCCACCTGGAGCCCAACCAAACCATGGTGCTCACCCCAAGCCCTCCAGCCCAACCTAACCCCAGCAGTCACCTCCACCTGGAGCCCAACCAAACCATGGTGCTCACCCCAAGCCCTCCAACCCAACCAAACCCCAGCAGTCACTTCCACCTCCAGCCCAACCAAACCATGATGCTCACCCCAAGCCCTCCAGCCCAACCAAACCCCAGCAGTCACTTCCACCTCCAGCCCAACCAAACCATGCTCACCCCAAGCCCTCCAGCCCAACCTAACCCCAGCAGTCACCTCCACCTGGAGCCCAACCAAACCATGGTGCTCACCCCAAGCCCTCCAACCCAACCAAACCCCAGCAGTCACTTCCACCTCCAGCCCAACCAAACCATGATGCTCACCCCAAGCCCTCCAGCCCAACCAAACCCCAGCAGTCACTTCCACCTCCAGCCCAACCAAACCATGGTGCTCACCCCAAGCCCTCCAGCCCAACCAAACCCCAGCAGTCACTTCCACCTCCAGCCCAACCAAACCATGCTCACACCAAGCCCTCCAACCCAACCAAACCCCAGCAGTCACTTCCACCTCCAGCCCAACCAAACCATGGTGCTCACCCCAAGCCCTCCAACCCAACCAAACCCCAGCAGTCACTTCCACCTCCAGCCCAACCAAACCATGATGCTCAACCCAAGCTCTCCAGCCCAACCAAACCCCAGCAGTCACTTCCACCTCCAGCCCAACCAAACCATGATGCTCACCCCAAGCCCTCCAGCCCAACCTAACCCCAGCAGTCACCTCCACCTGGAGCCCAACCAAACCATGGTGCTCACCCCAAGCCCTCCAGCCCAACCTAACCCCAGCAGTCACCTCCACCTGGAGCCCAACCAAACCATGGTGCTCACCCCAAGCCCTCCAGCCCAACCTAACCCCAGCAGTCACCTCCACCTGGAGCCCAACCAAACCATGGTGCTCACCCCAAGCCCTCCAACCCAACCAAACCCCAGCAGTCACTTCCACCTCCAGCCCAACCAAACCATGATGCTCACCCCAAGCCCTCCAGCCCAACCAAACCCCAGCAGTCACTTCCACCTCCAGCCCAACCAAACCATGCTCACACCAAGCCCTCCAGCCCAACCAAACCCCAGCAGTCACTTCCACCTCCAGCCCAACCAAACCATGGTGCTCACCCCAAGCCCTCCAACCCAACCTAACCCCAGCAGTCACTTCCACCCCCAGCCCAACCAAACCATGATGCTCACCCCAAGCTCTCCAGCCCAACCAAACCCCAGCAGTCACTTCCACCTCCAGCCCAACCAAACCATGGTGCTCACCCCAAGCCCTCCAACCCAACCTAACCCCAGCAGTCACTTCCACCCCCAGCCCAACCAAACCATGATGCTCACCCCAAGCTCTCCAGCCCAACCAAACCCCAGCAGTCACTTCCACCTCCAGCCCAACCAAACCATGACGATCACCCCAAGCCCTCCAGCCCCCCCCAAGCCCCACCCATCCCTCCCCCCCCACCCCACACCCATGCCCTTCTCTCCCAACCCTACGGATCGGCGCCAGCTCCCTGCACCGCTCCAGTCGCCCCTAACCCCTCCTGGCCCCCACGAGGGGTCCCCCCCACGCCCTGGCTCCCCACACCCTACCTCCTGTGGCCCCTGCAAAGCCCTCCAAGGAGCACATGTGCTTGCCAAAGACGAAGTAGCCCTGGGAGCTGGAGACGAAGACGGTGAAGACGCTGAAGATGCAGGAGAGGAAGCCGCTGAAGGAGATGTTGACCAGGATGTAGTTGAGAGGCTGCCTCAGCTTCTTGTACTTGATGGTGACCACCAGCACGATGGCGTTGAGGGGGGTGCCCACCAGGAAGACGAAGCCCATGAAGGCTGTCTGCAGGTGGAAGGCCCAGCGGGGGGCGATGTGGTACTGGGGTCCGTCCCAGGGCCCCACCGAGGAGGTGTTCTTGAACAGGTAGAACTCATCGTCCCCCGACATGGTTGGTGGCGCCGGGGGGGGGGCATGCTGGAGGCCTCCTGCCCTCCCCCTCTTGATATACCCTTTGGTGGCCAAGCCCAAAGCTGCTTAAGGGCTCGGGGCAGGGGATCAAGGAGCAAACTTGGGGATTAGGGAGGGGGCTAAGCCCAGCTCAGCTCTTAATCGGCCTCCTTAAGCTGGGCTGAGCTGATTGCCAGGATTTGGGGTGGGGTGGGCTGGGGGTGCTGGGGAGACCCCACCCCAGCTTCATTTTGGGTTAAGGGGGGGGTCCCCAGGGACACCCAATGGGTAGGGGGGTCCCCAGCTCAGTCCAGCTGAGTGCTAGGATTTGGGGTGAGCTGGGGGTGCTGAAGAGACTCCACTCCAGCTTCACTTTGGGTTAAGGGGGGGTCCCCAGGAACACCCAATGGGTAGGGGGGTCCCCAGCTCAGTCCTAATTGACCTTAAGCTGGGCTGAGTGCTGGGATTTGGTGGGGTGGACTGGGGGTGCTGAGGAGACCCCACCCCAACTTCACCTTGGGTTAAGGGGGGGGGTCCTCTGGGACACCCAATGGGTAAGGGGGACCCCAGCTCAGCTCTAATTGACCTTAAGCTGGGCTGAGTGCTGGGATTTGGGGTGGGCTGAGGCTGCTGAGGAGACCCCACCCCAGCTTCACTTTGAGTTAAGGGGGGGGGGTCCCCAGGGACACCCAATGGGTAAGGGGGACCCCAGCTCAGCTCTAATTGACCTTAAGCTGGGCTGAGTGCTGGGATTTGGGGTGGGCTGAGGCTGCTGAGGAGACCCCACCCCAGCTTCACTTTGAGTTAAGGGGGGGGGGTCCCCAGGGACACCCAATGGGTAAGGGGGACCCCAGCTCAGCTCTAATTGACCTTAAGCTGGGCTGAGTGCTGGGATTTGGGGTGGGCTGAGGCTGCTGAGGAGACCCCACCCCAGCTTCACTTTGAGTTAAGGGGGGGTCCCCAGGGACCCCCCCCCAATGGGTAGGGGGGTCCCCAAAGGTTGGTCATGATGCCCACTGGGAGAGCCTGGGTCTAGTGGGTCATGTTGGTCTTGGGGGGAGGGGTTGTGGTGCTCTAGGAGGGGCTTCAGGTGACCCAAGGTGGGGATTGGGGTCACCTAAGGAGGATTTGGGTCATCCAAGGAGGATTGGGGTCAACTCGAGGGGTTTGAGGTCAGCCAGAGGGGTTTGGGATTGCCCAAGGTATGGGGGGGGGTTGTCTACTGGAGGAGCTTGGGGTGCTCCAAGGAGGTCAGGGTCAGCCAAGGGTATTTGGGGTCAGCCAAGGAGGTTTGGGGTCACCCAAGAATGATTGGTGTCAACCAAGGTGGCAGGATCAACCCGAGGGGTTTGAGGTCAACCAGAGGGGTCTGGGGTGCTCCAAGGATCATTTGGGTCAAGCAGAGGGGTTTGGGGTCACCCAAGGGGATTTGGGGTGCTCCAAGTATGGTTGGGGTCAACCAAAGGGGTTTGAGGTGCTCCAAGGATGATTGGGGTCAACCAGAGGGGCTTGGAGTCACCCAAGGGGGTTTGGGGTCACCCAAAGATGATTGAGGTCAACCAGAGGGGCTTGGAGTCACCCAAGGGGGTTTGGGGTAACCCAAAGATGATTGAGGTCAACCAGAGGGATTTGGAGTCACCCAAGGGGGTTTGGGGTCACCCAAAGGTTGATTTGGGTTAACCAGAGGGGTTTGGAGTGCCCCAAGAAGAGTTTGGGATCAACAAGAAGGCCTTGGGGTCACCCAGGTAAGTTTGGGGGTCAACCAGAGGGCCTTGGGGTCACCCAAAGCATTTGAGGTCACCCAAGAGAGTTTGGGGTCACCCAGGGGCATCTGAAGTCACCTAAGGGTGATTGGAGCCAACCAGAGTGGTTTGAGGGTCACCCAAGTAGTTTGAGGTGGCCCAAGAAGAGTTTGGGGCCAACAGGAGGGGATTTGGATCATGCAGGAAGGGTTTGGGGTCACCCAGGGGTGTTTGGGTCCCTCAGAGAGGGAGTTGGGGTCACCACAGAGGAGTTGGGGTCACCAAGGAGGAGTTGGGGTCACCACGGAGGAGTTGGGGTCACCAAGGAGGAGTTGGGGTCACCAAGGAGGGACTGGAGTCACCAAGGAGGAGTTGGGGTCACCAAGGAGGGACTGGGGTCACCCAAGGGGATTTAGAGTGTCCTGGGGACATTGGGGTGACCTAGAGGGTGTTTGGGGTCACCCAGCAGGAGTTAGAGGTTTGGGTCACCCAGAGGGCTTTGATGTCACCCCAGGTGGGTTGGGGTGCCCCAGCGAGGTCACGCCCCCCCTCCCGCCCCTCCGATCACCCACAGCACCCTTGGGTGCCCCCACAACACCCTGGGGGGTGGGGTTGGGCACTGCAGTGGAGGGGACTGATGGGAGGAGAGTTCCCTGGGGGGGGACAGTGGGTGGGGGCTGCACTTTCTGGGTGCCCCTTGCTGCCCAGATCCCTGGTGACCCCCTCTAGCACACCCCCCCCCCCCCCGGATCCCACCCTCCCAGCCCCCCAGCACTCCTCACTCCCACTCACTGCCTCCTTTTCCAGCCCCCCCAGCCCTCCCATTCCCAGCACCCCCATTCCCAGGCCCCCCTATTCCCAGTTCCCATTCCCACTCCCCCATTCTCTCTCCTTCCAGGCTCCCCCCTCCCACATCCTCACATTTCCAGTCCCCTCCACCCCAGTCCCAGCAGCACTCCCATGCCCAGCTCCCCCCAGTCCCATCCCACCCATTCCCAGCCCCCCCCAGTCCCATCCCACCCATTCCCAGCCCCCCCCAGTTCCATCCCACCCATTCCCAGCCCCCCCCAGTCCCATCCCACCCGTTCCCAGCTCCCCCCAGTCCCATCCCACCCATTCCCAGCCCCCCCCAGTCCCATCCCACCCATTCCCAGCTCCCCCCCAGTCCTATCCCACCCATTCCCAGCTCCCCCCAGTCCCATCCCACCCATTCCCAGCTCCCCCCCAGTCCTATCCCACCCATTCCCAGCTCCCCCCCGGGTCCCACTCACCTCTCCCCACCCATTCCCAGCTCCCCCCAGTCCCATCCCACCCATTCCCAGCTCCCCCCATTCCCATCCCACCCATTCCCAGCCCCCCCCCAGTTCCATCCCACCCATTCCCAGCTCCCCCCAGTCCCATCCCACCCATCCCCCAGTCCCATCCCACCCATTCCCAGCTCCCCCCCGGGTCCCACTCACCTCTCCCCACCCATTCCCAGCTCCCCCCAGTCCCATCCCACCCATTCCCAGCCCCCCCCAGTCCTATCCCACCCATTCCCAGCTCCCCCCAGTCCCATCCCACCCATCCCCCAGTCCCATCCCACCCATTCCCAGCTCCCCCCAGTCCCATCCCACCCATCCCCCAGTCCCATCCCACCCATTCCCAGCTCCCCCCCGGGTCCCACTCACCTCTCCCCACCCATTCCCAGCCCCCCCCAGTCCCATCCCACCCATTCCCAGCTCCCCCCCTGGTCCCACTCACCTCTCCCCACCCATTCCCAGCCCCCCCGAGTCCCATCCCACCCATTCCCAGCCCCCCCGAGTCCCATCCCACCCATTCCCAGCTCCCCCCAGTCCCATCCCACCCATTCCCAGCTCCCCCCAGTCCCATCCCACCCATTCCCAGCCCCCCCAGTCCCACTCACCTCTCCCCCCCCATTCCCATTTCCCCTCTGGTCCCACTCTCATCCCCCCCCATTCCTGGTCCCCTGCACCCCGTTTTTTACTCCCCACTCTGTCCCCCCTTGTCCTGCCCCCCCTTTTTCCTACCCCCCCTTTCCATACCCCCAACCCTTGCACTCCTTTCCCTACCCCTCCCCACCCAGAACACCTTTTTCTGCACCCCCCCCCACGCTGCACCCCTTTTCTTACCCCTCCCCCCTCCCTGACCCCTCCTGTACCCCCTTTTCCTACCCCCACATCTTTCACCCCTTTTCCTACCCCCCTGCACCCCATTTCCCACCCCCACCCCTTTACTTCCCCTCTCTCCCCTTCCTGCCCCCCCCAAAACCCCTTTTACTTCTGCCCCCCAAACCTGCCCTCCTTTACCTTCCCCTCCTACTCCATTTCCTGACCCCCCCCGTACCCCTTTTCTTATCCTCCCCACCCTGTACCCCTTTTTCCTGCCCACTCACCTTGCACCCCCTTTTCTACCCCCTCCCGCACCCCTTTCCCTGCCCCCTCCCACTTTTCCTACCCCCTGACACCCTATTTCTTACCCCCCCCACCCAGCACCCTCTTTCCTGCCCCCCCGTACCCCTTTTCTTATCCTCCCCACCCTGTACCCCTCTTTCCTGCCCCCTCACCTTGCACCCCTTTTTCTAGCCCCCCCGCACCCCTTTTTCTACCCCCCCTTTCCCTGCCCCCTCCCACTTTTCCTACCCCCTGCCCCCCCTTTTCTTACCCCCTCCCCTCCCTTTTCCCTAACCCCATTTTCCTGCCACCCCCCCCCCGTTTTTCTGCCCCCCTCAGAGCCCCTTTTCTTAGCCCCCCCCATCTCGCACCCCCTTTTTGACCCCCCCAACCCCTTTCTTGCCCCCCCCCGCCGGAAGGCTGAGCAGAAGCCGCTTAGGGGGAGGATTAAAGGCTCCTGGGACCACCCCCCGGGCTGGGGGCTGCATATAAAGCCGGGGGGGGGGGAAGGTCCTGTGCTACAGGGGCTGGACTGGGACAGACTGGGATGTACTGGGCTGAGCCAGGCTGTGCTGTGCTGTACTGGGGTGTACTGGGAGGTACTGGGTGTGCCATACTGGGCTGCACAGTACCAAACTGGGCCATACTGGGATGTACTGGGCTGAGCCAGGCTGCACCCTACTGTACTGGGGTGTACTGGGAGGTACTGGGTGTGCCATACTGGGCTGCACAGTACTAAACTGGGCCATACTGGGATGTACTGGGCTGAGCCAGGCTGCACCCTACTGTACTGGGGTGTACTGGGAGGTACTGGGTGTGCCATACTGGGATGTACTGGGCTGAGCCAGGCTGCACCCTACTGTACTGGGGTGTACTGGGAGGTACTGGGTGTGCCATACTGGGCTGCACAGTACCAAACTGGGCCATACTGGGATGTACTGGGCTGAGCCAGGCTGTACCCTGCTGTACTGGGGTGTACTGGGAGGTACTGGGTGTGCTATACTGGGCTGCACTGTACTAAACTGGGCTGTACTGGGCAGAGGCAGGCTGTACCCTAGTACTGGGATGTACTGGGAGGTACTGGGTGTACTCTACTGGGCTGGATGGTACCAAATTAGGCCATACTGGGCTGTACTGGGATGTATTGGGCTGAACCAGGCTGTACCATATCATATCATACTGGGATGTACTGGATTGTACTGGGATGTGTCATACTACACTGTCCTGGGCTGTACTGGGCTGTACTGGGCCAGGTCAGATGCTGGTCCTGCTGTGCTGGCCCATACTGGGCTGGACTGGGCTGGACTGGGCTAGATGGGGCTGGAGGAGACATCAGTAGGTTCCAGAGTGAACAACCCCCCCAGTGCTTCCCGAAGCTGCAAGGGCATTGGTGTGGCACCGGTGTGGCACGGGTGTGGCACTGGTGTGGTACAGATGTGGCACTGGCGTGGCACTGGTGTAGCATTGGTGTGGCACTGTTATGGCACTGTTGTGGCACTGGTGTGGCGCAGGTGTGGCATTGGTGTGGCACTGGTGTGGTACAGATGTGGCACTGGCATGGCACCGGCGTGGCACTGGTGTAGCATTGGTGTGGCACTGGACGGGCAGGGCCCCACCCGGGCACTGTGGTGAGTGGTTGCCATGGCAAGCAGAGCTGCCCCCCTGGTGACAGGCACCCTGGTGACAGCAAGAGGGGCACAGAGCCATGGAGCTGCAGGACACCTTCTCCGTGGACAGTGAGAGAGGGGAGCCTGAGACTGACACCCTCAGGGGTGGGCACTCTAAAAGTGGGTACCCCCAGGGTGGGCACCTCCAGGAGCTGGCACCCTAAGGGTGATGGGCACCCTGGAAATGGGCACCCAATAACAGGGGCTGGCAGCTCCCCTCTCGAGGGTAGGCACTCAGCCAAGGGTGGACACCCCAACAGATGGGCACCCCCTTGGAGTGGGTAAGCCCAGAAACTGGCACTCCAGAGATGGGTGCCCTAAAGGTGGGCACCCTGAAAATGGACACCTTAAGGGTGAAAGGCACTCTGAGAGCAGTCACCCACTATGGGGCTGGCACACCCCCACTCCCCAGGGGTGGGCACCCCAACAAGTGGACACCTGAAGCATGGGCACCCACCCCATAGAGGGTTGGCATCTCCAGATATGGTCACTCCAGAGTTGGACACCCCAAGGTTGGGCACACCACAGGGGCTTGGCAACCCCAGTGATGGGCATCACCCCCCCCCCCCCAGTGGTGGACACCCCAAGGGCAGGCACCCCAAGGGATGGGCACTCTATAAGCATGGGTACCCCTAGGTGTGGATACCCTATAGGGACTGGCACCTCATTGAGTGTGGCATCACCATGAATGGGCACCCATGGGGACAGGCACCCTGAGAGATGGGCACTCTCTAGCAATGGGCACCCTGGGAGATGGTGATGGGCACCTCCAGGAATCAGTGCCACAAGGGTGATGGGCATCTCCAGAGATGGGCACCCAAAGGGTAGGCACCCCTAGAGACAGGCAGCCCATAAAGAAGGGCACCTCAAAGATGGGCACCTCAGAGATGGGCACCCAAAGAGTAGGCATCCCCAGGAACTGGCACTCCAGGGATTGGTACTCCCAGCAATGGGCACCTCATAAAGCTGGGAACTCAGAGATGGGCACCCCAGAAACTGGTATCCCCAGCAATGAGGACCCTGTATAGGCTGGCACCTCAAGACTGGCACACATAGGGGTGGGCACCCTCATGAATGAGTACCCAAGCGATGTGCACCCCATAGAAATGGGCACCTACAAAAGATAGGCACCCCAGGGTGGCTGGCACCCCATAGAAATGGGCACCCCAAGGGTGGGCACGCTTAGAAACAGGCACCCCCAGACATTGGCACCCCTCAGCCTGTACCCAGTGCTGCCCCTGTGCCCTCTGGCAGGGGAGCTGCAGGCACTGCAGCTGGAACTGAGCACGCTGCAAGCCGGGCAAGTGGCCAAGCAGGAGCAAATGGAGCAGGCACTGGCCCTGGCACGGGTGGAGCGGGCACAGGCGGCGATGCAGGTCATGCTGCTGCGCGTGGAGGTGGCACAGCTGCGGGCGAGGCTGCACCGCAGGCACCAGCTCTGTGCCCACTACCAGCTGGAGCTCAATGGCCTGAAGACCAAAGCCCACCGCAGGGATCTGCAGCTGAAGAGTGCCACCAGCCTGGTGACACAGCTCCAAGGTGCCAGGGAGGGGTATGGTGGGCATGGAGTCATGGGGCGGTGGGCATGGAGCAGTGTGGTGGTGGGCACGGTGCAATGGTGGGCATGGAATGGTTGCCCTGGTGGGATGGTGGTGATGCCCTGGTTGGGTGGCATAGATGGAGGTGGGGTGCCATGGGTTGATGTTGGGTGGCATGGGCTGAAGTTGGGTGGCATGGGCTGAAGTTGGGGGCATAGGCTGAGATTGGATGGCATGGGCTGAAGTTGGGTGGCATGGGCTGAGGCTGGGTGGCACGGGATGAAGTTGGGTGGCATGGGCTGAAGTTGGGGGGCATAGGCTGAGGTTGGGTGGCATGGGATGAGGCTGGGTGGCACAGGCTGAGGCTGGGTGGCACGGGATGAAGTTGGGTGGCATGAGCTGAGGTTGGGTGGCATGGGCGGAGGCTGGGTGGCATGGGCTGAGGTTGGGTGGCATGGGCTGAGGCTGGGTGGCACGGGATGAAGTTGAGTGGCACGGGCTGAGGCCAGTGGCCTGCAGAGGAGCTGACCCAGCTGCGGAGGCAACTTCGGATGCCAGCCAAGGAGCGCCCAGCACTGCGGCTCGGTCGCCACGGCCTCTGCTCCTGCTGCCCCCAGTACTGTGCCACCACTGTGCCCACAAGGTACCTCCTGTCCCCTCTGCCACCCTGCCCTGGCCCTATGTCCCCACGGCCATGTCCTTCTCGTCCTCATGGCCCAGATCCCTCTCCCTGTCCTGACCCCCATGTGCCACTCTCCCCACAGTCCTGTCCCCCTTGGCCCCCTACCCAGCCCTTGTGTGCCCCCAGCCATGTCCCACCTGTCCCCATGTCCCCTGACCCATGTCCCCTGACCCATGTCCCCCCTCTCCCCATGCTCCTGTCCCCCTTGTCTCCTCATCCAAGCCTTGCATGCCCCCAGCCATGTCCCACCTGTCCCCATGTCCCCTGACCCGTGTCCCCCCTCTCCCCATGCTCCTGTCCCCTTTGTCTCCTCATCCAAGCCTTGCACGCCCCCAGCCATGTCCCACCTGTCTCCGTGTCCCCACCTCCCCCATCCCCATGTCCCCTGACCCCTCCCCATGGTCCTGTCCCCCTTGTCCCCCTCTCCAGACCTTGTGTGCCCCCAGCCACATCCCATCTGTCTCCGTGTCCCCCATCCCCATGTCCCCCCCCTCCCCATGGTCCTGTCCCCCTCTCCAGACCTTGCATGCCCCCAGCCACATCCCCTCTGTCCCCATGCCCCCCACCCCCGTGTCCCCTGTGCCCTGCCCACGCCCCCACCCGCACCCCCACCCTGCCCCACAGGTGCCTGGAGGAGCCGAAAGCCACCCCTGAGCTCCTGGCTTTGTGCCCCCCACCCGAGGACCCCCAGGTGAGCTGTTGGGGGGCGGGGGGGGGGTGTCACACACAGGGCTCGGGGTGTCACCTCTTGGGGGGGTGGCTCTAACCCCTCGCGTCCTGTGTGTGCATCCCCAGGAGACCCCCAGGAGGCTCTGTCCCTTCTTCCTCTTCACAGTGGCCTCCACCCTCATGTTCCTCTGCCCCTACCTGAAGCGCTGCTGAGGCTTTGGGGAGCACCACGGCGCTCCCCCCCCAGCACCATGACCCATCCTGACCCCCCCTCAGCACCCTGGACCCCCCTAAACACCTCCCTACAACTACCCTGCCCCACTCCCCCCCCCCCTCCCAGCACCTTAACCTCCCACTCTGGAGGATGCTGACCTCTACTCTGGAGCACCCTCCCCCCCCCCCCCCCCCCCAGTCTTGAAGTCCCTCGACCCCCTCCCCACCACCCTGAGCCCCCCCCCAAACATCCTGACCCCCCCTCATTAAACATCTCCCACCCCTGCACATCTCCCCTTGCTTTGAGTGTCCTTGGGTGGGTGGGGGGGGGCTGGGGGTGGTGGGGTGTGTGTGTTACCCACGGGTGCCCACCCAGCCGTGGGTGCCCTCTGCTCCCCCAAGCTCTCTTTGTGCCCCCCCCCCCCCATTCCCGTCTCCGTCCCCCCCCCCCCCCCCCGTCCCCCGCGGGTATTTTGGGTGCGTGGCTGTGACTCGCTGGGTTATTTTTAGGGGCTGGCTCAGGCGACATTGGCACCCCCCCCCCCCCCCCCTTCCTACCCCCCCCAACCCAAAAGTGTCACTCCCTGTCACCCTGACCCCCCCCCTCCCCACCATGACATCCCCCCCTCCTCCGGGATGTCCTGACTGGAAGGGGAGGGGGCTGAGTCATGGTGGGGGGAGCAAAAGGAGTACTCAAATGTGTGCCCCCCCCCCCCCCCCCCCTCACCCAAGGGTGCCCCCCCCCACCCGCTGGAAGCTTCCAGGGGGGGTGATGGTGACGTCAGCAGCCGGAAATGGGGGGGGGGGGGGTGTGTGCTGATGTAAAGCCCCCCCCAAATTCATTCCCTCACCCAAAGGACTTAGAGCACCCAAGGGTCCAAGCAGCCCCCCCCCGCCCCGGCACCCCAGCACCCCCACTTTGCATCCAAAAAGAGGGGGGGCTCTGGCTGGGGGGGTTCTTAAGGAGGCAATGCTGGGGGGGGAGTCCTAAGGGAGAGCAGCTGACTGGGGGGGGAGTCTCAATGTGGGGGGGGGGGCTGATGGGAGTGTCCTGTTGGCGGGGGGGGGGGGTCCTAAGTTAGGGGACTGATGGGAGTCTCCTGGGGGTGTTCCGAGGGGTCCTTGGTGGGGATGGTGTTGGGTGCCCAACTCCGCAGGGTATTGAGGTGCCAAGTATTGGGGTGCCCACCCGCCTTGGGTGTTGGGGTGCCAAGTATTGGGGTGCCCAAGGGCCTTGGATTCCGGGGTGCCAAGTATTGGGGTGCCCAACTCTGCAGGGTATCGGGGTGCCAAGTATTGGGGTGCCCAAGTGCCATGGATTCTGGGGTGCCAAATATTGGGGTGCCCAACTCTGCAGGGTACTGGGGTGCCAAGTATTGGGGTGCCCAAGTGCCTTGGATTCTGGGGTACGAAGTATTGGGGTGCCCACCCGACTTGGGTGTTGGGGTGCCAACTGTTGGGGTGTCCAAGTGCCTTGGATTCTGGGGTGCCAAGTACTGGGGTGGCCAAGCGCCTTGGGCATTGAGGTGCCAGGCATTTGGGTGCCCAGAGTGTCCCAGGTATTGGGGGGCAGGAAGTGGGGTGCGAGGTTTTGGGGTGCCCAGGATATCAGGATGCCAGTTGTCAGGGCGCCTAGCTGCCCAGGCTGTTGGGGTGCAAGGCATTGGGGTGCCCAGGTGCCTTGGGTGCTGGGGACCCAGACATTTGAGTGCCCAAAGTATTGAGGTGCCAGGCACTGGGATATCAAGGGTTGGGGTGCCCAAGTGCCTTGGATGTTGAGATGCCAGTTATAGGGGTACCACTTTTTCGGGGTGCCCATGGTGTGGAGATTTGGGGTGCTGGAACGTCTGGGCTATAGGGGTGCCAAGGTTTTGGGGTGCCAGGGTGTAGAGGGTAGGGCGTTCGGGGTGCTGGGGTGCCCGGGTTTGGGGTGCCGGGGTGTAGAGGGTAGGGCGTTCGGGGTGCTGGAGTGCCCGTTTTTGGGGTGCCGGGGTGTAGAGGGTAGGGCGTTGGGGGTGCTGGGGTGCCCGGGTTTGGGGTGCCAGGGTGTAGAGGGCAGGGCGTTCGGGGTGTTGGGGTGCCAAGGTTTTGGGGTGCCAGGGTGTAGAGGGTAGGTCGTTGGGGGTGCTGGGGTGCCCGTTTTTGGGGTGCCAGGGTGTATAGGGTAGGGCGTTCGGGGTGCTGGGGTGCCTGTTTTTGGGGTGCCAGGGTGTAGAGGGCAGGGCGTTCGGGGTGCTGGGGTGCCCGTTTTTGGGGTGCCAGGGTGTAGAGGGCAGGGCGTTCGGGGTGCTGGGGTGCCCGGTTTTGGGGTGCCAGGGTGTAGAGGGCAGGGCGTTCGGGGTGTTGGGGTGCCCGGTTTTGGGGTGCCAGGGTATAGAGGGTAGGGCGTTCGGGGTGCTGGGGTGCCCGGTTTTGGGGTGCCAGGGTATAGAGGGTAGGGCGTTCGGGGTGCTGGGGTGCCCGGTTTTGGGGTGCCAGGGTGTAGAGGGTAGGGCGTTCGGGGTGCTGGGGTGCCAGGGTGTAGAGGGTAGGGCGTTCGGGGTGCTGGGGTGCCCGGTTTTGGGGTGCCAGGGTGTAGAGGGCAGGGCGTTTGGAGTGTTGGGGTACCAAGGTTTTGGGGTGCCAGGATGTAGAGGGTAGGGCGTTCGGGGTGCTGGGGTGCCCGGTTTTGGGGTGCCAGGGTGCCCGGTTTTGGGGTGCCAGGGTGTAGAGGGTAGGGCGTTCGGGGTGCTGGGGTGCCCGTTTTTGGGGTGCCAGGGTGTAGAGGGTAGGGCGTTCGGGGTGCTGGGGTGCCCGTTTTTGGGGTGCCAGGGTATAGAGGGTAGGGCGTTCGGGGTGCTGGGGTGCCAAGGTTTTGGGGTGCCAGGGTGTAGAGGGTAGGGCGTTGGGGGTGCTGGGGTGCCCGGTTTTGGGGTGCTGGTGTTCAGGGCTGTGCGGGGGTTTGGTGTTCCCGGCTCTGGGGGGCTCCCGGCGGTTGGGGGGTGCCGGCATGGGGGGGGGTGCCCCGGTTGGTGCCGGGGTTTGGGGGTTCCCGGTGTTGGGGGTTTGAGGGTTGCCGGTGCCGGGCTTTTGGGGTTCCCGGTGCAGGGGGTGCGGTGCCGGTGCCCGGTGCCTCCGGGGCTATAAATAGCGGCTGCGGTCACAGCCGTCCCCTCCTGCCCCCCCCTCCGCCTCCAACCCCCCAGACCGGGCCCCTCCCGTGGCCGCGGGGGGCCGGACCGGAGCTGCGCTTAAAGCCGCCGCCGCCGCCCCCCGCCCCGCCACTCACTGCCCGCCCGGGCCCCGCTCCGGACACGCATCCCGCCGGGAGCCGGCACCAGGAACTGCTGCTCCGCACCGGACCTCGCTGCGAACCGACCAGACCCTACCGAGAGCCTCTGCTCCTCGCCGGGAAACCGCTCCGACCCCGCCGGACCCTACCGAGAGCCGCTGCTCCGCCCCGGGACCCCACCGGACCCTACCGAGAGCCGCTGCTCCGCCCCGGGACCCCACCGGACCCTACCGAGAGCCGCTGCTCCGCCCCGGGACCCCACCGGACCCTACCGGGACTCTACCGGGAACTGCTGCTCTGCTCCGGGACCCCACTGGGAACCGACTGGACCTCACCGGGACCCCACCGGACCCTACCGGATCCTACAGGGAACAGCTGCTCTGCTTCGAGAATCCACCGGGACCCTACTCCAGGAACCGACTCGGACACTAGTGGGACCCCGCTCCGAACCCACACTCCACCGGGAACTGGTACCGAGACCCCCGGACCCCACCAGGGGCTGCTGCTCCAGCACCGGGAACTGGGAAGCGAGTCCGGGAACCGGCACCGGGACCCCCACCCGGCACCCCGCGACCCACCCGGGACCCCAGGATTACCACTGGGACCTGAGACCCCACCCGGGGCACTCACCCTGACCCAGGACCCCCCCTCGGGAGCCCTTCCGTACCCCGGGACTGATCTGCCCCAGGCGCCGGGACTGGGCCTCAGAGGACCCCGAGCGTGACCCAGGACCTCGGGACCCCCTCAGGACCCCACCCAGGACCCCCACCGAGGCCACTAGGAGTGACCCAGGACCAATCTCCCCGCACTCAGGACCCCTCTTGAGGACCCCCAACCCTTCACCCCTCCACCTCGGGCCCCCAAACGCCCCACCGAGACCACCAGGAGCGACCCCGCAGCCGTCGGCGAGGCCAGCGGGAGCGGCTCCGGACCTCCACCCAGGCCGCCAGCCCCCGGCGTGGTCTACAGCCCCCCCTATAGCAGGAACCCACCAGCAGCAGCAGCAGCAGCAGCGGCGGCGGCGCCCACCATGAACAACTACGAGGCGCAGACGGGCGAGGACGCCGAGGAGCTGCCGGCCACCGAGAAGGACCTGGCCGAGGACGCTCCCTGGAAGAAGATCCAGCAGAACACCTTCACCCGCTGGTGCAACGAGCACCTCAAGTGCGTCAACAAGCGCATCGGGGACCTGCAGAAGGACCTGAGCGACGGCCTGCGCCTCATTGCCCTGCTCGAGGTGCTCAGCCAGAAGAAGATGGGCCGCAAGTACCACCCCCGCCCCAACTTTCGCCAGATGAAGCTGGAGAACGTCTCGGTGGCCCTGGAGTTCCTGGAGAGGGAGCACATCAAGCTGGTCTCCATCGGTGAGCCGGGAGGGGGGGGGTGAGGGGCAGGTGGAGGTGGGATGGGGCGGTGGGCATGGGGGAAGGGGCTGGGTGGGCAAGGCTGGGGGTGGTGGGCAGGTGAGGATGGGGGTGGTGGATGGGTGAGGATGGAGGTGGGGGTGATGGACACATGAGGATGAGCACAAGGACAAGGGTGGTGGACAGGTGAGGATGAGCACAAGGACAAGGGTGGTGGACAGGTGAGGATGGGGCTGGGTGTGCAAGGGTGGGGGTGGTGGGCAGGTGAGGATGGGGCTGGGGATGGTGGATGGGTGAGGATGGAGGTGGGGGTGGTGGATGGGTGAGGATGAGCACAAGGACAAGGGTGGTGGACAGGTGAGGATGGGGCTGGGTGTGCAAGGCTGGGGGTGGTGGGCAGGTGAGGATGGGGCTGGGGATGGTGGACATGTGGGGGCGATGGACACAAGGATAGGGCTGGATGAGCACAAGGACAAGGGTGACGGACACATGAGGATGGGGCTGGAGATAGTGGACACATGAGGATGGGGCTGGGTGTGCAAGGGTGGGGGTGGTGGGCAGGTGAGGATGGGTGAGGATGGAGGTGGGGGTGATGGACACATGAGGATGAGCACAAGGACAAGGGTGATGGACACATGAGGATGGGGCTGGGGGTGATGGACACGTGAGAATGGATCTGGGAATATGGTGGACACATGAGGAGGGGTCTGGGGGTGATGGACACGTGAGGATGAGCACAAAGTCAAGGGTGATGGGCACATGAGGATGGGTCTGGGGGTGATGGACACATGAGGAGGGGTCTGGGGGTGATGGACATGTGAGAATGGATCTGGGAATACGGTGGACACATGAGGAGGGGTCTGGAGATGATGGACACGTGAGGATGAGCACAAAGTCAAGGGTGATGGGCACATGAGGATGGGTCTGGGGGTGATGGACACATGAGGAGGGGTCTGGGGGTGATGGACATGTGAGAATGGATCTGGGAATACGGTGGACACATGAGGAGGGGTCTGGAGATGATGGACACATGAAGATGGGGCTGGGTGTGTAAGGGTTGGGGTGATGGACACAGGAGGATGGGGCTGGAGATGGTGGACATAGGAGGCTAGGGCTGGGTGTGCAAGGGTGGGGATGGTGCCCTGAGCTGTGCCCAGCCTGGCAGTGTGGTGACAGTGAGCCTGTGGGTGCCCTGAGCTGTGCCCAGCCTGGCAGTGTGGTGGCAGTGAGCCTGTGGGTGCCCTGAGCTGTGCCCAGCCTGGCAGTGTGGTGGCAGTGAGCCTGTGGGTGCTCTGAGCTGTGCCCAGCCTGGCAGTGTGGTGGCAGTGAGCCTGTGGATGCCCTGAGACCTCTCTAGGCTGGCACCGCAGCCACCGGGGACTTCCTGCAGCATCGCCGTGGTGTCCCTGTAGTGCCAACGGTGCCACCCTGGTGTGCCCACAGACAGCAAAGCCATCGTGGACGGGAACCTGAAGCTGATCCTGGGGCTGATATGGACGCTGATCCTGCACTACTCCATCTCCATGCCCATGTGGGAGGATGAGGAGGAGGAGGATGCCCGGCGGCAGACGCCCAAGCAGCGCCTGCTGGGCTGGATCCAGAACAAGGTGCCCCAGCTGCCCATCACCAACTTCAACCGCGACTGGCAGGACGGCAAGGCCCTGGGGGCACTGGTGGACAACTGCGCCCCCGGTGAGCGGGCATGGGGCGGGGGGCGGGGGGGCAGAGGGGGCGGGGGGCACTTGAGCCTCTGGCAGCATGTGGGCATGGGGGTCGCTGGGTACTAGGGGGACAATTGCACCTCCAGCTGGGAGGCCTGGGGGGCACTTGACTCCCCTGGCAGCATGTATGAGTGGCACAGGGTATGTGGGCTGCTGGGCATGAGGGCACTTGACCACACTGGCAGGTGGGCATGGGGGTCGCTGGGTACTGGCAGGGCAATTGCACCTCCAGCTGGGGGCCTGGGGGGCACTTGACTCCCCTGGCAGTGGGTATAGGGGGCAGAGGGTATGTGGGTCACTGGGCATGAGGGCACTTGAGCCTCTGGTAGGTGGGCATGGGAGGGCACAGGGTACTGGGGGGCAATTGCACCTCCAGTTAAGGGAGTGGGGGGGGGGCAGAGGAGTTTGGGGAGGAGCCTTTGAATGCCTTGGTAGGTGGGCATGGGAGGCACAGGGGTTTAGGGGGCACTGGGCATGGGGTCCACAGGAACATGAGGGGGCAGTTGCACCCCTGGTTATGGGGCATGAGTGGCACAGGGATACCCCTGAGTGGCACTTGAGCCCCTGAACGGGGGGGTAAGGGGGCAGCTGCACCCCAGTGCTCAAAGGGCACTGGGGACAGGGGGGCACAATGGTAACAGGGCTCACAGTGCTGGCATGGGGCACTGGCGTGGTGCTGGGGCAGACACCAGTGGGCACTGGCAGATGCTGGGGGTGCTGAGGAGATGCTCGGGGGAGGCATATTGAGGAGAGATACTGGCAGGCATTAAGAGATGCTGGGGGGCACAGGGGAGATGCTGGGGGGCACTGGGGGGGCATACTGAGGGGAGACACTGGCAGGCATTAGGAGATGCTGGGGGGCACTGGGGGGGCGTACTGAGGGGAGACACTGGCAGGCATTAGGAGATGCTGGAGGAATACCGGGGGGGGAGTACTGGGGGAGATGCTGGTGAGCATCAGGAGATACTGGGGGGCACTGGAGGATGTTGGGGGGGCACTGGGGAGATACTGGTGGGTATCAGAGGACGAGGGGGGCACTGGTGGGCACTGGGGGACAATAGTGGCAGGCATTAGGAGACAGCAGAGAGCACTGGGGAGATACTGGGGGGCTCTAAAGGGCGGGGGGCTGGGCGGTTTGGGTTACCCATCTGACCCCCCCCTACCCTCCCCACTTCTGCCCGTGCCAGGCCTGTGCCCAGACTGGGAGAGCTGGGACCCCAACCAGCCCGTGCAGAACGCCAGGGAGGCCATGCAGCAGGCAGACGACTGGCTGGGGGTCCCCCAGGTACTGGGGGCACTGGGGGGCACTGGGAGGGGCTGGTGTCCCCATGGAGGGGGCGGGGGGGCTGTGAGGGTGGAGGTCTGGGGGTGCCAGTGTGTGCCAGGGAGGGCGGAGAGGTCCCGCAGGGGAGGTCTTTGGCTATGGAGAGATCCCTGAGGGGGTCCTTGGTGATGGGGAAGGTTCTGGGGGGGGGAGGGTGGTAGAGGAGGAGGGTCCCCAGAATGTCCCTAAGGGTGAGGGGGGACACACAACCCTGAGGGTGCAAGGGGAGGGAGGTCTGTGGAAATAGGGGTGTAAAGGGGTGACTGGGGAGGTCCTTGGGAGCATCCCTGGGGCTGGGGGGGTCTCTCGTGGGCTCTCTGGGTCTGGAGGTGCTCCTGAGGGTCCTCGGTGGTGGTCCTTGACTCTGGAGGGTCCCTCGTGGGGGGTCCCTGGGTGTTGGGGTGTCCTGAGGGGTCCGAAGGAGTCTCTGGGGTGTCTCTAGGGCTGCAGGAGGGTCCCCAGGAGCAGTGGTCCCTGGAGGGGGGGTGGGGAGTGGGATGGTCCCTGGGTCTGGGGGTGTCTGTGGGGCTGCCGGGTGGTCTCTGCGTGGGTGGTAGGTGGGACATGAGGCACTTGTGTGGGCGAAGAGGTGCCCGGAGGGGCTGAGGAGCGCCCCCCACGCCCGGCGTCTGTGCGCCCCCTGCAGGTGATCGCCCCCGAGGAGATCGTGGACCCCAACGTGGACGAGCACTCGGTCATGACCTACCTGTCGCAGTTCCCCAAGGCCAAGCTCAAGCCAGGGGCCCCCATCCGTGCCCACCAGCCCCAGCCCGGCCGTGCCCGCGCCTACGGGCCCGGTATGGCCCTGGCAGGGGTGTGGGAGGGTGTGGGGGGGCCATGTCAGAGGTCCACACCTCAAGCCCAGGGGCATCTTTCCAGCCGTGGGGCACCTCCCTGCACCGTGCCTAGGGGAACCTCAGGGTTGTTCAGGTTGCCCCCTGTGCCCAGGGACACCCTAGGGTGCTGCCCATGCCCAGGGACCCCTTTCCAGCTCTGGGTACCCTCCTCATGCCCAGGGACACCTCGGGGTCACCCAAGGTGCCACTCGTGCCCAAGGACAGCTTCAGACTCCCCAGAGTCCCTTTCCTGTCCAGGGACCCTCCAAGGTGCCACCCGCACCCAGGGACACCCTAGGGTGACCTAAGGTGCCACCCATGCCCAGCAGCCCTGGAGGGCACCTCAGAGACACCCAAGGCTGCAGGGCCAGCCTGAGGCTGTCCCTGGGTGCCACCCACACCCCAGAGTCCCCTTTGATCCCCAGCGTCCCCTCGACACCTAGAGACGACCAAGCCCCCTCCAAGGGCCACCTGCAGGTGCCAGGCTGTGGGTAGTGAGGGGTTGGGTTGCCATCACGGGGTGGGGGTGCCAGGGAGGGTGCACCCTGACCCCTCCTGGGCGCCCTCAGGCATCGAGCCCCACGGGAACGTGGTGCTGAAGCCGGCGCAGTTCACGGTGGAGACCCTGGAGGCAGGGCTGGGGGAGGTCCTGGTCTACGTCGAGGACCCTGAAGGCCACACCGAGGAGGTAGGGTGGGTGCCACCCGGGCACCTGGGTGCTGCCCAGCACCCGTCTGACCTCCTCCCCAGAGCTCTCCGGCAGCTCTGTCTGGGTCACCTCCTCCCTGCTGAGGGCTCCTGCCTCTCCCCCAGGCCAAGGTGGTGCCCAACAACGACAAGAAGAGGACCTACAGCGTCACCTACGTCCCCAAGGTCGGGGGGCTGCACAAGGTCAGCACCCCCACCCCCCCCCCCCCACGGGCCGTCCCTTGGCACGCCGGGCACCCCCCGGCAGCGCAGGTGCGGGGCGGGGCCGCGGGGGGGCGCAGCTGAGCTGTCCGTGCCCGCAGGTGACGGTGCTGTTCGCGGGGCAGAACATCGACGGGAGCCCCTTCGGCGTCGGCGTGGCCATGGCCTCGGGCGACGCCAGCAAGGTGACGGCTCGGGGGCCCGGGCTGGAGCCCCTCGGCAACGTGGCCAACAAGCCCACCTACTTTGACATCTACACCGCAGGTGGGCACCGGGCACCGCGGGCACGGCGCTGGGTGCCGGCACTGAGCGGGGGTGCTTGCAGGGTGCTGGGCTCTGGCACTGAGGGGTGGTTGTGGTGGTGCTGGGGACATGGCGCTGGGTGCTGGCACTTGAGGGGTGGCTGTGGGGTGCTGCGGGCACGGTGCTGGGGGCATGGCGCTGGGCACTGGGTGCCGGGGGCACGGCGCTGGGTGCTGGCACTGAGCAGGGGTGGTTGCAGGGTGCTGGGGCCATGGAGCTGGGTGCTGGCACTGAGGGGTGGTTGCAGGGTGCTGGGGCCATGGAGCTGGGTGCTGGCACTGAGGGGTGGTTGCAGGGTGCTGGGGCCATGGAGCTGGGTGCTGGCACTGAGGAGTGGTTGTGGTGCTGGGGGCATGGCGCTGTGTGCTGGCACTGAGTGGGGGTGGTTGCAGGGTGCTGGGGACGTGGAGCTGAGTGTTGGCACTGAGGAGTGGTTGTGGTGCTGGGGGCACGGTGCTGGGTGCTGGCACTGAGGGGTGGTTGCAGGGTGCTGGGGACGTGGTGCTGGGTGCTGACACTGAGGGGTGGTTGTGGTGGTGCTGGGGACATGGCCTCATGGTGGCATGGCCATGGGCACAGCCTGGTGGCTCTGAGGACCATGTCCCCACGGTGGCACAGCTGTGCCTTGGTTTGGTGGCTCTGAGGACCATGTCCCCACGGTGGCACAGCTGTGCCTTGGTTTGGTGGCTCTGAGGACCATGTCCCCACGGTGGCACAGCTGTGCCTTGGTTTGGTGGCTCTGAGGACCATGTCCCCACGATGGCACAGCTGTGCCTTGGTTTGGTGGCTCTGAGGCCACCTTCTAATGCCACGGTGGTGAGCCGGTGGCACTGAGCCGATGCCCTCCCGGTGACAGGAGCTGGCCCAGGGGACGTTGGGGTGGTGATTGTGGACCCCCAGGGCCGGAGGGACACGGTGGAGGTGATGCTGGAGGACAAAGGGGACAACATCTACCGCTGCACCTACCGCCCGGTGCTGGAGGGGCCCCACACCATCTGCGTCACCTACGCTGGGGCACAGATCCCCAAGAGCCCTTTCACTGTCAACGTGGCTGAAGGTGAGCCCCAGCCCAGAGGTCACCACCAGGTCCTCTGCCCCTGTGTGTGTGTCCCCCCCACCCCCAGGCTCTCATGGCACCCATTGGTGCCAAGCAGCGCTCCTGTGGCAGCCGCCGGTGGCCTCTTGGCACCCTTGCGCTGGTCCCCTTGCACCCTGCAGTGTCCCCAAGGTGTCCCAAGGAGTCCTCTATGCTCCTGGGGTCCCCAAAGCACCCTTTGGTGTCACCATGGGTCCCTTCTGTCCCTGGGGTGGCCTCGCTGTCCTTTAGCTCCCGTGGCACCCTGGAGTCTCTCAGTGCCCCTATGGCACCCATCACGTCCTCAGGGTGACCCTGTGGCACCCTCACACCCACCATGGCACCCCTGTGTCCCTAGGGTGTACCTGTGGCACCCACTTACCCCTAAGGGGTCCCCATGGGTCCTTTATGCCCACGGAGAACATCATGGCATTCACATGTCCCCTTTATGCCCTTGGGGGCACTATGGCACCCCTGTGTCCCCATGGTGCCCCTGTGGTACCCATTTGTCCCCAGGGTGTCCCCATCAGTAGTCCCCATGACCCCTGAGAACCCCATGTGTGTGTCCCCCACCTCACCCACACCCCCACAATCCCCTCTTTGGGCAGTGCCAGCACCCACGGGTGGTGGCACTGGGTTGTCACCCATGGGTGACACAGTGCCATGCCATGTGCAGCGTGCAACCCCTCGGCTTGCCGTGCCACTGGGCGTGGGCTGCAGCCCAAGGGCGTCAGGGTGCAGGAGGTGGCAGACTTCAGGGTGCTGACCAAGGGTGCTGGCACCGGGGACCTGCGGGTGACCCTCAAGGGACCCAGTGAGTGGGGCAAGGGGGTGGTGGTGGTGGGGCACCACGAGCTGCCCATGGGGGGTTGCATGGTTGGTGGGCACCCATATGGGTGTCTGTGGGTGGTGCATGGTTGGTGGGCACCCATATGGGTGTCTGTGGGTGGTGCATGGTTAGTGGGTACCCATATGGGTGTCTGTGGGTGGTGCATGGTTGGTGGGCACCCATAAGGGTGTCTGTGGGTGGTGCATGGTCAATGGGCACCCATAAGGGTGTCTGTGGGTGGTGCATGGTCGATGGGCACCCATATGGGTGTCTATGGGTGGTGCATGGTTGGTGGGCACCCATAAGGTTGCCCATGGGGGATAGTGCATGATTGGTGGGCACCCATAAGGGTGACTGTGGGTGGTGCATGGTCGATGGGCACCCATAAGGGTGTCTGTGGGTGGTGCATGGTCGATGGGCACCCATAAGGATGCCCATGGGGATAGTGCACATGATTGGTGGGCACCATGAGGATGCCCCTGAAGGTTTTATGCCAGGGAGGACACCTTGTTGACCTCCAGGACTCGCAGTGGGGGGCAGGGGGGGCATTCTGGGGGTGGCCTCCATGTCACCCAGCCCTCCCCTCCCCCCGCAGAGGGCACGGAGGAGCCGGTGAAGGTCCGGGACGCGGGCGATGGGGTCTACGAGTGCGAGTACCGCCCCCTGGTGCCCGGCAAGTACACGGTGGCCATCACCTGGGGAGGCTATGCCATCCCCCGCAGGTCAGCTGGAAACCCCTGCCCCTGGGTGACCCCCGACCCCCCCTGTCCCCCCCACCCCGTGACCTCTTGTTGCCCCCCGCAGCCCCTTCGAGGTGATGGTGGCTCCAGCACCGGGCACCCAGAAGGTTCGGGCCTGGGGTCCAGGGCTGGAAGGAGGTGTGGTGGGCAAGTCAGCAGACTTCGTGGTGGAGGCCATTGGCACTGAAGTGGGCACCCTGGGTAAGAGGGGCACCCGTGGGTGGGGGGCATCAGCACGAGGATAAGGACTTAGGGTGGGGGGCACCGTGGTGGAGATGCATTGAGTGGTATCGTGGTGAGGATGCCAGTGTGGGATGGAGGATGTGGGGGTAGGGATGTGGCTGTGGAGTGGAGGACACTATGGCAGGGACACAAGGATGGCCTGAGGGACACCTTGGCAATGTGGGCATGGAGCGGGTGGCACACTGGGCACATGGGCACAAAGTGAGGGGCATCATGGTGGGGATGTGGGCATAAAGCTGAGGAGCACAATGGTGGAGATAGGGACACAGGATGAGGAACACTGTGATGGAGGCAACTGAGGGTCACCCTGGACACACTTTGGGTTGGCATCACGCTGGGGGCAAGGGTACAGAGCTGATACCACCAGGGTGGGGACCTGGGCACAGGCTGAGGGATGCCATGGTGAGGACAAGGACTGAGGGTCACCACCATAGTGGCACACTGGGTGACTCTGTGGCAGAGACAGAGGCACAGGCTGAGGGATGCCATGGTGAGCAGAAGGAGTGACCACGGTGGCACTGTGGGGTGGCAGAGCCAGGGGCACAGGCTGAGGGATGCCCTGGTGAGCAGAAGGAGTGACCACGGTGGCACTGTGGGGTGGCAGAGCCAGGGGCACAGGCTGAGGGATGCCCTGGTGAGCAGAAGGAGTGACCACGGTGGCACTCTGGGGTGGCAGAGCCAGGGGCACAGGCTGAGGGATGCCCTGGTGAGCAGAAGGAGTGACCACGGTGGCACTCTGGGGTGGCAGAGCCAGGGGCACAAGCTGAGGGATGCCCTGGTGCACTTAGCCGTGGCGGCGCAGACCCACGCGAGGTTGTCCCCGCCCCGTGACGCAGCCGTGGGCGCGGTGCCGGCGGTGCCCTGACCTCCGATGCTACCCTGTCGGTGCCCCTCCCCCCCACCCCCCCCGCAGGTTTCTCCATCGAGGGCCCCTCGCAGGCCAAGATCGAGTGTGACGACAAGGGGGACGGCTCCTGCGACGTGCGCTACTGGCCCACGGAGCCTGGCGAGTACGCGGTGCACGTGGTGTGCGACGACGAGGACATCAAGGACAGCCCCTTCATCGCCCACATCCTGCCCGCCCCCGCCGACTCCTGGCCCGAGAAGGTACCCCCGGGCCCCACGCAGCCTCGCCGCGCCCCAGGCAGCCCCACGCAGCCTCACTGCGCCCCAGGCAGCCCCACGCAGCCTCGCCGCGCCCCAGGCAGCCCCACGCAGCCTCACTGCGCCCCAGGCAGCCCCACGCAGCCTCGCCGCGCCCCAGGCAGCCCCACGCAGCCTCACTGCGCCCCAGGCAGCCCCACGCAGCCTCACTGCACCCCAGACAGCCCCACGGAGCCCCACGCAGCCTCACCATACCCCATAGAATCCCACAGAGCTCCATAAAACCCCATGGAGCCTCACTGCACCCCATAGAGCCTCACTGCACCCCATGGAATCCCACAGACCTCCATAACACCCCATAGAGCCTCACTGCACCCCATAGAGCCTCACTGCACCCCATAGAGCCCCATAGCACCCCATAGACCATCACTGCACCCCATAGAACCCCACAGAGCCTCATAATGTCCCATAGAGGCTCACTGAACCCCATAGAGCATCACTGCACCCCATAGAACCCCACAGAGACCCAGCAGAGCCTCACTGTACCCCACAGAGCCCCAGCACACCCCACTGCACCCCATAGCACCCCACAGAGCACCATAGCACCCCACAGAGCCTCACTGCACCCCATAGAGCCCCATAGACCATCACTGCACCCCATAGAAACCCACAGAGCTCCATAACGTCCCATGGAGCCTCACTGCACCCCATAGATCCCCACAGAGACCCAGCAGAGCCCCATAGCACCCCACAGAGCCTTGCTGCACCCCACAGAAGCCCCCAGAGCCCCACTGCACCCCTTAACGTCCTGCTGTGCCCCGCAGCTGTGCCCCTAGCACTCCGCAGACCTTCGCTCCCCTCCGCTGCACCCTGCAATGCCACACAGAGCCTCGCTGCACCCCACCACACTCCGTGGGCCCCTGCGTGCCCCTCTGCACCCCACAGCACCCCCTTGTGCCCACTGCACCCCACTGCACCCCTCTCTCAAACCCCTTTGCCCCCAGGCACAGCCTCTGTGGACCGCTCCCCACACCCATGGCTGCTATCACCTGTTGCTGTACCCCCTGAGCGCTGCTCCCCTCATGCCTCCCATGGGTGCTATGTGGGGTGGGTGCTGGTGCCCCCCTGACCCTCTCACCTGACCACCCCCCACAGGTGAAGGCCTTTGGGCCAGGGCTGGAGCCCAACGGCTGCATCGTGGACAGGCCGGCGGAGTTCACCATCGACACCCGCGGCGCTGGCAAGGGGCCCCTCAAGCTCTATGCTCAGGTAGGCTGCCACTGGGTGCCCTTGGGTTCCCTTTGGGGCCCTCGAGCTCCACTAGGTGCCACTGGATGCCCTAGAGTCCTATTGGGTCCCACTGAGTGCCCTCAAGTTTTGCTAGGTGGCACAAGATGCCCTTGAGCTCCAGTGGGTGCTGTTGGGTGCTATTCAATTCCACTGGGTGTGGTTGGGCACCTTTGAGTTCTGTTGGGTGTCTTTGAGCACCAATGAAAGCCATTGGGTGCCAGTGGGTGCTGTTGGTTGTTATTAGGTGCCACTG
Source organism: Pogoniulus pusillus (assembly GCF_015220805.1). Lineage (NCBI taxonomy): Eukaryota > Metazoa > Chordata > Aves > Piciformes > Lybiidae > Pogoniulus > Pogoniulus pusillus. The sequence goes on from NC_087267.1 coordinate 47,468,473, forward strand.
AGTTCCACGGGGTACAGTTGGGCACCCTTGGGTGCCATTGGATGCTGTTGAGTTTCCTTGGGCATGATTGGGCACCCTTGGGTTCCAGTGGGTGCTCTTGAGAACCAGTGGGTGCCATTGATTGTCACTGGATGTCAGTGAGCCCTACTGGGTAGGGTGGGCACCCTTGGGTGCTGTTGGGTACTGTCAGGTGCCATTGGGTGTAGTTGGGCACCCTTGAGTTCCAGTGGGTGCTGTTGGGTGCCATTGAACGATGCTGAGTTTCACTGGGTATGAGTGGTTGCTCTGAGTTCTGTTGGGTGCCACTGGGCACCACTGGGTGCTGTTGGCTGCCAATGGGTTCCAGTGGATACAACTGGGGGCCTTTGGGTGCTGTTTGGTTCCACTGGATGCTCTTGGGTGTTCTCAAGCTTCATTGGGTGCTGTTGAGTGCCATTGTCTTCTAGTGACTGCTGTTAGGTGCCACTGGGTGCTGCTGGGTACCACTGAGTGCCCTTAGTTACTGTGGAGTGCCATTGGGTGCTGTTGCCTTCTGTTGGTGCCATTGAGTGTCATAGGTTACTGCTGGGTACTGTTGAGTTCTGTTGGGCACCACTGGGTGCTGCTGGGTCTCATTGAGGTCCATTGGATGCTGCTGGGCACCATTGGGTGCTGCTGGGTCAAATTGAGTTCCATTGGGTGCCTTTGGGCACCACTGGGTGCCGCTGGGTCTCACTGAGTTCCATTGGGTGCCGCTGGGTCTCACTGAGTTCCATTGGGTGCCTCTAGGTCTCACTGAGTTCCATTGGGTGCCTCTGAGTCTCACTGAGCTCCCTTGGGTGCTGCTGGGTTCCACTGTGTGCCCTCACTCCCTTTCTGGTCCCCTCAGGATGCCGAGGGCTTCCCCATTGACATCAAGGTGAAGGACAACGGAGATGGCACCTACCACTGTGTCTATGTGCCCACCAAGGCCATCAAGCACACCATCATCGTCACCTGGGGAGGTGTCACCACCCCCCGCAGTCCCTTCAGGGTGGGTGCCATGGGGAGGGCTCCCTGGGCTGCTGGGGTGGCCATGAGGGCAGTCTGTGGGGTGATGGACATGGAGAGGGAGGGAGATGCCAGACCTATGGAGTGAGGTGGGGAGGGAGGTTCCAGGGGCTGGCAGGCATGCAGGGTGTTGGGGTGCTATGGGGTGATGGTCATGGGGGTGGACCTCCCATGGGTGGTGGGGAAGGGGTGCCAAGGTGGGGATGGGGGCACACAAAGAGGAGGTGCCAGGGGTTGGGGTGGAGGTCCATGTGGCGATGGGAAAGGGATGTGGGGTGCTGGGGCAGGGGTGGGCTCCACAGGGTGGTGAGAGTCCCATCGGGATGGGGTTCCAGAGGTGAAGGTAAGGGTCCTATGGGGTGATAGACATGAACATGGGGGTCCTAGAGCTTTGGGGGGCTGATGGCCATGGGGATGGAGACAGAGTTCTCATGGCTGATGGAGACAGGGTGCCAGCTCTGCAGGTGCTCAGGTGCTGGCGTTGGGGGTCAGGGGTCCCAGATCCATTGAGGGTGCACCTCGGATGCCCTCTGGTGACACTCTCCATGCCTGCAGGTGAACGTGGGTGAGGGCAGCCACCCTGGCAGGGTGAAGGTCTATGGGCCAGGTGTGGAGAAGACAGGGCTGAAGGCCAACGAGCCCACTTACTTCACTGTGGACTGCAGCGAGGCTGGGCAGGGTGGGTACCCACTAGGAGGATCTCCTGGGGACCCTTCTATGCCTGTGGCACTCATGTCCTGCTCCATCATCCCTGGTCCTTCTACGTCTCCTGTCTTTCATCCCCAGTGCTTCATCCCTGGTCCTTCTCCTGCATCCCTGGTCCATCATCCCTGGTCCTTGTCCTGCATCCCTTGTCTTTCATCCCTTGTCCATCATCCCTGGTCCTTCTCCTCCATCCCTGGTCCATCATCCCTGGTCCTTGTCCTGCATCCCTGGTCCATCATCCCTGGTCCTTGTCCTGCATCCCTGGTCCATCATCCCTGGTCCTTGTCCTGCATCCCTTGTCCATCATTCCATGTCCTTGTCCTGCATCCCTTGTCTTTCATCCCTTGTCCATCATCCCTAGTCCTTCTCCTACATCCCTTGTCTTTCATCCCTGGTCCTTCTCCTACATCCTTGGTCCATCATCCCTGGTCCTTCTCCTACATCCTTGGTCCATCATCCCTGGTCCTTCTCCTACATCCCTTGTCCATCATCCCTGATCCTGCTCTGTCAACCCTGCTCTTTCTCCTGCATCCCTTATTCTATGGTCCTTGGTCATCATAGAATGGGTTTAGGTTGGAAGGGACCTCAAAGCTCAGCCACTTCCAACCCCCTCCCTCCCAACCCTGGCTATAGGCAGGGACATCTCCCACTAAAACAGGTTGCTCAAGGCCTCATCCAACCTGGTCCTGAACACCTCCAGGGAGGTTGTGGAGCACAGAATCACCCAATGTGATCTTTGATCTTTGATCACATTGGGTGATTCTGTGCTCCACAACCTCCCTGGGCAACCTGTGCCAGTGTCTCACCACCCTCCACCTGTGCCAGTCTCTCACCACCCTCACCATCAAGAACCCTTCCCTAACATCCAGTTTCAATCTCCCCTCTGCCACCATCCCTATCCCTTGATCCACCCCCGGTGCCACTCGTCCCTTGGCGGCCACCCTCGGGTGGGCACTGACAAGCGGTGCCACCCCGTAGGTGACGTCAGCATCGGGATCAAATGTGCCCCGGGGGTGGTGGGACCAGTGGAGGCTGACATTGACTTTGACATCATCAAGAACGACAACGACACCTTCACAGTGAAGTACACACCACCAGGAGCTGGCCTCTACACCATCATGGTCCTCTTTGCCAACCAGGTACCAGGCACCCACCTGGCACCTCGGCTGGCCCTTGGGTGTCCTCTCCCTTGCCCACTGATGTCGCTCAAGGGTGAGGCTCTGCCACTCTGTGTCACTGTGTCCCACCCTCTGTCCCCTTCCAGGAGATCCCCAGCAGCCCCTTCCGCATCAAGGTGGATCCATCCCATGATGCCAGCAAGGTCAAGGCTGAGGGACCTGGGCTCAACCGGACGGGTGAGGGCACAGGGACAGCCTGGGGGGCTGGGGGACAGGGGAGTTGGGTGCTATTGGGTTTGGGGTTGGGTGCTGTAGGGCAGGGGACCTGGGTGCCATGAGGCTGGGTGCTGTTGGGGTGGGTGCTGTAGGGCAGGGGACCTGGGTGCCACGAGGCTGGGTGCTGTTGGGGTGGATGCTGTAGGGCAGGGGACCTGGGTGCCATGAGGCTGGGTGCTGTTGGGGTGGGTGCTGTAGGGCAGGGGACCTGGGTGCCATGAGGCTGGGTGCTGTTGGGGTGGGTGCTGTAGGGCAGGGGACCTGGGTGCTATTGGGTTTGAGGTTGGATGGTGTAGGGCAGAGGAGTTGGGTGCTATTGGGTTTGGGGTTGGATGGTGTAGGGCAGAGGAGTTGGGTGCTGTAGAGTTGGGTGCTGTAGGGCAGGGGACCTGTGTGCCATGAGGCTGGTGCTGTTGGGGTTGGTGCTGCAGGACAGAGGGGCTGGGTGCTGTAGGGTTGGGTGCTGTTGGGTAGAGGACCTGGGTGCTGTTGGGTTGGGTGCTGTAGGGCAGAGGACGTGGGTGCTGTTGGGCAGAGGAGCTGAGTGCCATGAGGCTGGGTGCTGTAGGGTTGGGTGCTGTTGGGCAGAGGAGCTGAGTGCCATGAGGCTGGGTGCTGTTGGGGTGGGTGCTGTAGGACTGGAGGTCTGGGTGCCATGAGGTTAGGTGTGGGGGGGTAGGGACTTGGGGTGCTTTGGGGCTGGGTGCTGTTGAGCCAGGGAACTTGGGTGCTGTTGGTACCACTGGGCAAGTTGCCTGCTGTGGGTGCTATGGGGCAAGGTGCTGTAGGGTGAGGTCTGTGGGTGTTGTGGGGCTGGGTGCCATGGGGGCTGGCACTTTGTGGGGCAGGGGTGGAAGTGGGTCTGGGTGCTAGCCACGGGTGCTGATGCTCTGTGGCACAGAGGTAGGGGTGGATCTGGGTGCCAGCCACGGGTGCTGATGCTCTGTGGGGCAGGGGTGGAGGTGGGTCTGGGTGCCCTGGGTGCCAGCCACGGGTGCTGACGCTCTGTGGGGCAGGGGTGGAGGTGGGTCTGGGTGCCCTGGGTGCCAGCCACGGGTGCTGACGCTCTGTGGGGCAGGGGTGGAGGTGGGTCTGGGTGCCCTGGGTGCCAGCCACGGGTGCTGACGCTCTGTGGGGCAGGGGTGGAGGTGGGTCTGGGTGCCCTGGGTGCCAGCCACGGGTGCTGACGCTCTGTGGGGCAGGGGTGGAGGTGGGGCAGCCCACCCACTTCACGGTGCAGACGAAGGGCGCTGGCAAGGCCCCCCTGGACGTGCAGTTTGGGGGGTCAGGACCTGGCCCGGCCGTGAGGGACTTCGAGGTGATCGACAACCATGACTACTCCTACACTGTCAAGTACACCCCCCTGCAGCAGGTACCAGCCACCCGTGGGCACCCAGAGGGGCACCTTCAGGGCACCTCACCCAGCACCCTGTGGGGCCACACATCCTACATGGATATCTCATATGGGTACCCTTATGGCCACCCATGTCGCAGGGGCACCGGATAGGGGCACCCATCCCATGTGAGGACCCATAGACCACCCATCCTACGTGGGCACCCCCTGTGGCCTCCCTCATAGGCACCCTAGCACCCCCAAGGACATCCTACATGGGTGCACTCATGGGCACCTCCTAAGAGTGCTTCAAGGACCCACAGCACACATGGGTGCCCCAAGTACCCTCCCATGTACCCCCAGAGCACCCATGGGTGCCCCAAACCCCTCCATAGCACCCATGGGCTCCCACATCTGCCCCATCCCCATAATACTCCCACTTTGAGCCCCCTTCCCCCTCTCCCTGGTGGGTGAGTGTTGATGGGCACTCCTCTCCCTGGCAGCACCCTAAGGCAGCATTGCACCCACAGGGTCCTCTGGCTGTGGTGGTCACCTATGGAGGGGACCAGATCCCCAAGAGCCCCTTCCCTGTCACTGTGGCCCCCCCGCTGCAGCTTGGCAAGGTCAAGGTGCAGGGACTCAACAGCAGTAAGTTGAGGGCACCCAAGGGTGGTGGGGGGCACCTAAGGGGGGGGGGGAGGCATCTGAGAGTCTGGGGGCACCCAAGGGTTTGGGGTAATCCGTGGAGTGGCATCACCTTGGTGGGACCTTCTGTCTCTGGAGTGTGGGACCCTTGGGTTTGGGGTCTTCCACGGGGTGGTTGGTGGCACCTCAGGGGGTCGTGGGACCCCCTGTCTCTAGACTTATCCAGGAGGTAGGTGCCCCCTGGGGTGAGTGGCACGGCTTTGGGTGCTGGGGGCACGCGGGGTGGTGGCGCCTGGGTTGGGCTGTGGGACCTGCTGCCCACGGGGTGTGATGCCCTCGGGTTTGGGGTTCTCTGTGGGTTGGCAGTACCTCAGTGGGCCATCAAACCTGGCCACGGAGTGAGTGCTGGGGGGGGACACACACCCTTGGGTGCCCTCTTGACCACCCCCACGTGCCCCTCTCCTGGCAGAGGCGGAGGTGGGCCGGCCCCAGGAGTTCACCGTGGAGACCTTAGGAGCTGGGGGGCAGGGCAAGGTGGAGGTGAAGGTCACCGGCCCCTCCCGCCGCCCCATCCCCTGCTCCGTGGCCCCCGCCCCGCCCGGGGGGCCCCACCCTGTCAGCTTCACACCGCCCGAGGAGGGGCCCTACAAGGTGGAGGTGACCTACGATGGACACCCTGTGCCTGGCAGCCCCTTCCCCATGGAGGCTCTGCTGCCCCCCGACCCCACCAAGGTCAGTGTGGGGAGGGGGCTCACCACCACCCCCCGCTCCCTGCGCGCCCACGCAGTCACCCGGGGTGGGGCTGTGGCACACGTGGGCCACACGTGGTGACCATGCGTGGGCCTTGCACACTCCTTGCATGTCCTTTCACCCTCGTGGTGACCATGCATGGCCCTCACGTGCTCACCATCACCCCCATCACTATTACTACCTTCTTCATCATCAACACCTTCATCATCCTCACCGCCCTCCTCACCACCTCCCTTCATCATCCTCACCGCCATCCCCACCACCTCCCTTTATCATTCTCCCTTCATCATCCTCACCACCATCCCCACCACCCTCCCTTCATCATCCCCATCACCTCCCTTCATCATCCTCACCGCCCTCCTCACCACCTCCCTTCATCATCCTCACCGCCCTCCTCACCACCTCCCTTCATCATCCTCACCACCATCCCCATCACATCCCTTTATCATTCTCCCTTCATCATCCCCACCACCTCCCTTCATCATCCCCACCACCACCCTTCATCATCCTCCCTTCATCATCCTCACCACCTGCCTTCATCATCCCCACCACCACCCTTTACCACCTCCCTTCATCATCCTCACCACCTCCCTTCATCATCCTCACCACCTCCCTTCATCATCCTCACCACCTCCCTTCATCATCCTCCCTTCATCATCCCCACCACCACCCTTCATCATCCCCACCACCACCCTTCATCATCCTCACCACCTCCCTTCATCATCCTCTCAGCCATCCTCACCACCTCCCTTCATCATCCCCACCACCTCCCTTCATCATCCTCACTGCCCTCCCCACCACCTCCCTTCATCATCCTCACTGCCCTCCCCACCACCTCCCTTCATCATCCTCTCGGCTATCCCCACCCCCACCGTAATCATCTGCATCACTGCCAACCCCCTCCCCTCCCCCCTCACGGCCCTGTTCCCCGCCAGGTGAGCGCCTTCGGGCCGGGGCTGCAGGGCGGGCGCGTGGGCACCCCAGCTCCCTTCACCATCGACACCAAGGGCGCGGGCACCGGCGGCCTGGGGCTGACGGTGGAAGGCCCCTGCGAGGCCAAGATCGAGTGTCAGGACAACGGGGACGGCTCCTGCTCCGTCTCCTACCTGCCCACCGAGCCTGGGGACTACGCCATCAACATCCTCTTTGCTGAGAGGCACATCCCTGGGAGCCCCTTCAAGGCTGTGGTGACTCCTGTCTTCGATCCCAACAAGGTGGGATGAGTGCTTGCACCTCCTTAGTGGAGAAGGGCTTGGGGTGGTTGGAGAAGCAGCTGGAGATGAGGAGTGTGTGCCCAGGTGGCCAAAGAAGCCACCAGCAGCCTGGTTTGCATCAGCCAAGAGCTGGGTTTGTCCTCCTGGGCTGGGCACTGGTGAGGCCACAGCTGGAATCCTGGGGGCAGGTTTGAGCCCCTCACTGCAAGAAGGATATTGAGGGGCTGAGGTCCTGAGAAGGGCAACAAAGCTGGGGGAAGGTCTGGAGAACAAAGAGAAGCATCTGGAGAACTTGTGAGGAGCAGCTGAGGGATCTGGGGAAGGTTCATCTTGGAGAAAAGGAGGCTGAGACCCCTTGAGACTCCTCAAACCCCTAACCAGAGGCACCTCCTGGTGCTCTGCAGCTCCCTGAAAGGAGCCTGGGGCCAGGTCAGGAGTGGTCTCTTCTCCCAACTGATGGGATGAGAAGAAACAGTTTCAAGCTGCACCAGGAGAGGTTTAGGCTGGACACAAGGATTAAGTTCTCCACTGAAACTGCTGTCCAGGCTTGGCCCAGGGCAGCCTTGGAATCCCTACTCCCTTGAGGGCATTCAAAGCCATGCTGCCGAGGGCTGTGGTTTGGCAGTGCCCTGGCAGTGCTGGGCTCAGGGTTGGACTTATGATCTTCAGAGGCATCTTCTGAGCCAACCTCTTCTGCCATTCACCCCTGAAGAGGCGGCTTAGGGCAGAGCTCATTGCTGTCTGCAGCTACCTGAAGGGAGGCTGTGGCCAGGTGGGGTTGGGCTCTGCTGCCAGAAGAAAGGGACCCAGGCTGAAGCTGTGCCAGGGCAGGTCTAGGCTGGATGTGAGGAGGAAGTTGTTGTCAGAGAGAGTGATTGACATTGGAATGGGCTGCCCAGGGAGGTTGTGGAGTGGCTGTGTCTGGAGGTGTTGCAGCCAAGCCTGGCTGGGGCACTTAGTGCCATGGTCTGGTTGCCTGGCCAGGGCTGGGTGCTGGGTTGGGTGACTCTATGATTCCAACTCTCAGGTGACAGCCAGTGGCCCTGGCTTGGAACGAGGCAAAGCTGGCGAGGTGGCCACCTTCATGGTGGACTGCTCCAAAGCCGGCGACGCCGACCTGACCATCGAGATCATCTCGGAAGCTGGGGTGAAAGCAGAGGTCCTCATCCAGAACAACCGGGATGGCACCTACACCATCACCTACACCCCGGCCTGCCCGGGCTCCTACACCATCACCATCAAGTATGGTGGCCATCCTGTCCCCAAGTTCCCCGTCCGCGTCACCGTCGACCCAGCAGTTGACACCAGTGGCGTCAAGGTCTATGGCAAAGGCGTGGAGCCCAGAGGTGAGAGCTGGGGACCTCCCCGTGGGCATCTCCTCCCCGTGGGCATCTCCTCCCCGTGGGCATCTCCTCCCCGTGGGCATCTCCTCCCCGTGGGCATCTCCTCCCCGTGGTCACCACCATGGGTGTCCCACCCCTGTGAGCACCTCTTCCCACAGAGCATTCCCATGGACATCCTCACAAGAATCCCATCCCTGTAGGCATCTTCTCTCAAAGAGCACCACCTCTGGGCATCTTCTCCCCATAAGCATTCTTCATGGGCACCCCATCCCTGTGGGCATATTCCCCAGTGGGCATGCCCAGGGCGGGCACCATCTCCCCATGGATATCCTCAATGGGCTTCTTTTCCCCCCATGGGTACCTTCTTGCATTGGGCAATCCCATGGGTACCCCTGTGGACATGTCCTCCACATGAACACCTCTCCCTTGGAAGGACATCTCCTCCCCAAGGGCACAGCTTCCCTATGGACACCTCCTCTCCATGTCCATCTCCTCTCCATGTCCATCTCCTCTCCATGTCCATCTCCTCTCCATGTCCATCTCCTCTCCATGTCCATCTCCTCTCCATGTCCATCTCCTCTCCATGTCCATCTCCTCTCCATGTCCATCTCCTCTCCATGTCCATCTCCTCTCCATGTCCATCTCTTCCCCACGGGCACCTCTTCCCTATGGACGCCTGCTCTCCGTGTCCATCTGCTCTCCGTGTCCATCTGCTCTCCGTGTCCATCTGCTCTCCGTGTCCATCTGCTCTCCGTGTCCATCTCTTCCCCACGGACACTGCTTCCCTATGGACACCTCCTCTCCATGTCCATCTCTTCCCTATGGACACCTCCTCTCCATGTCCATCTCTTCCCTATGGACACCTCCTCTCCATGTCCATCTCTTCCCTATGGACACCTCCTCTCCATGTCCATCTGCTCCCCACGGGCACCTCCTCCCCACGTCCATCTCTTGCCCATGGTTCCTTGTTCCCCTCCTTGCCCCCACCTGCGGCGGGTGGCCTGGCTGGGCGCTGAGGGAGCTGTGCCACAGGGGTGCTGCGTGAGGTGGGCACGGACTTCACGGTGGATGCCAGGGCGCTGACCAAGACGGGAGGTGCCCACGTCAAGGCCCGCGTGGTCAACCCCTCGGGGGCCACCACCGAGACCTACGTCACCGACCACGGCGACGGCACCTACCGCGTGGACTACACCCCCTACGAGGATGGTGAGGGACCCCAGCAACCCCCCCCGGACCACCACCCCCCCCCCCCCCCCAAAGTGCCAATCAGAGATCCTCACAGCTCTTGAGGTGTCCTCTAACTCCCCAAGCCCACCCCAGACTCCAGCCAAGGACCCTGACGCCCTCCAAAGCTTGAACTCTGAACCTGCAGACCCATTGAGACCCCTCAAAACCCTAATCAGGGGCACCCAAACTTCCCTTAACCCTCCTGAGGTGCCTCAAACCCAGGCAAGGGACCCCCAAAACTGCACCAAGGAACCTCAGCACTCTCCTCAGGAAGCCCTCCCAAAGCCCTGACCAGGGACTACTAAGCCCTTTGAGATCCCCTCAAAACCCCATCTAAGGACCTCCAAACCCCATGAGACCCCAAAATCTCAACCAAGGTCTCCCAAGTCCTCCAAACCCCTCAAACCCTCCAAAACCTCAACCATGAACCCCCTGAACCCCTTAAGACTTCTCAAAACCCCAAGCAAGGATCACAAAGCTCCAACCAAGGACTCCAACTCCCCCCAGACACCACCCAAAAACTCCAGCCAGTGACCCCTTGAGACATTCCAAACCCCTAACAGGGACCTCCCATCCCCCAGAATCCCGCTAAGAGACCCAAAAACCCCAACAGGGACTCCACAACCCCAACCAGGAGCCCTCGAGCCCACTGAGATGCTTCCAAACCCTAAGCAGGGACACCAAAACCCCACTCAGCCCTATCTGACCCCCCTGAGACCATCCCCACACCTCAGTTGTGGACCCCCAAGTCCTCACCAGGGACCCTCCAACCTCACAAGTTGCTCCAAACTCCAACCAGGGACACGAAACCCCCAACCAGGCACCCCTAAACACCCTGAGATCCCAACAGGAGAGCCTCAAACCCCTGAGACCACCCAAAACCCCAACTAGGGGGCCCCATAAACCTCCTGAGATACCCTCAAAACCCCCCCAAAGGGCTTCCAACCCCCTGAGAACCCCCCAGGGACCCTCAACCCCCCCCGAGAGCTTCTCCCTGGTGGGCAGGGGCTGATGGGGTGTCCCTTGTCCCCAGGCATGCACCGGGTGGAGGTGACCTACGACGATGTGGCTGTCCCCAAGAGTCCCTTCCGCGTTGGGGTGGCAGAGGGCTGTGACCCCAGCCGCGTGCGGGCACACGGGCCCGGCCTGGAGGGTGGCCTCGTTGGCAAGGCCAACCGCTTCACCGTGGAGACCAGGTGGGCACCAACCCCCAGCCACCCCCATCCTGCCTCCCCCCACTCCCTCCAAAGGTTCTACCACCTCTGTCCCATGCCACCGACTTGGCATCTTCATCCCACGCCTGTGGCATGTCCGTCCCCTCCCTCGGCATCCATCTCATGCCACTAACCTGGCACCTCTAGCTCTTGCCACCAACTTGGATGTCTTCACCCCATGGATGTGCTACCTTCATCTCATCCAACCCATGCCACCAACCCATCAACATCCCACGTCATGGATGTGCCACATCCATCCCACGCCACCAACTTGGCGCGTCCATTGCCCTTGCCATGGAGGTGACACCTCCATCCCACTGCCACCAAAGTGACATCTCCACCTACCTGCCACAGAGGTGGCAGCTCCGGCCCACTTCCACCAGCATGGCATCTCCATCTACCTGCCATGGATGTGATCCCCTTGGGCACTCACCAAGGACATGCCAACTCCACCCCAGGGTGGCCAGGTCACCCTCGGGCAGAGTCAGTGAGTGGTGTCACGTCCCCAGGGGCGCGGGCACCGGAGGACTGGGCCTGGCCATCGAGGGCCCCTCTGAGGCCAAGATGTCCTGCAAGGACAACAAGGACGGGAGCTGCACGGTGGAGTACATCCCCTTCACGCCTGGCGACTACGACGTCAACATCACCTTCGGTGGCCACCCTATCCCTGGTGGGTGGTGGAGCTGGGGCTGGCAGAGGGGACCAGGGGGGCTGTGGTACTCGTCAGGGTGGCTGGGAGGCGGAGATGGGTTCCTGCGTGCTGATGGATGGAGGAGCTCCTGCTGGCCTCACGTCCCCAACCCCGTGGCGACCCCAAGCTCGTGCTGATCCCACCCATGGCTGTGCTCATTCCATGCCCACATTGACCCTGTGCCAGCTTCATGGCCATGGTTTTAGTATCCTCATAGTCATGTTGGCCTCAGGGGTGCATTGACCCCATGGCCATATTGAACCCATGACCACTTTGCCCCCATGCCCATGTGGTCCTCATACCCACATTGCCCCCATGCCCATGTGGTCCTCATACCCACATTGACCCCATGGCCCTGCCGTCCTCATGCCCACATTGACATCATTGCCACACCGACCCTGTGCCCGTGCTGCCTCCATGGCCACATTGAGCCCTTGGTCACACTGCCCCCATGCCCGCCCCTGTTTCTGCAGGAAGCCCCTTCAGGGTGCCAGTGAAGGACGTGGTGGACCCCAGCAAGGTCAAATGTTCAGGGCCAGGTCTGGGCCCTAGTGTCAGAGCCAGGGTGCCCCAGACCTTCACGGTGGACTGCAGCGCCGCGGGGCTGGCACCTCTTGAGGTCACACTGCTGGGACCTTCTGGTAGGTGGGGACTTGTGGTGGGGTGCTGAGAGGTGTCATGTCCCATGGGGTGATCTGTCCATGTGGTGTCCTGTCCCATAAAGGTCCTGCTCCATAGGGTCTTCGACCCCCATGGAGAGCTCTGCGCTGTAGGGTGCCCTGCCCATAGATGTCCTTCTCCAAAGCTTGTCCTCCTCTGTGGATGCTCTGCCCAGAGATGTCCTTCTCCATAGGTTATCCAACCCCATAGATCCTACTCTCCATGGGGTGTCCTGCCCCATGGAATGTCCTCCTCTGTGGATGCTCTGCCCAGAGATGTCCTTCTGTAAAGGCTCTCCAACCCCATAGGTCCTACTCTCCATAGGGTGTCCTGCCCTATGGGATGTCCTGGGGCAGGATGTCCAACCCCAGTTGAAGCTGTAGCCTGTGGGGTGTCCTACCTCGTGGGTCACCTTGCCCCACTGCTGCCCTCTCCTGCAGGCCTGGCGGAGCCGGTGGAGGTCCGTGACAACGGCGATGGCACCCACAAGGTCAACTACACCCCAGCCACCGATGGGCCCTACACTGTGGCAGTCAAGTTTGCCGACCAGGAGGTGCCCCGCAGGTGATGCCCACCACCCTTGGGTGGAGTTGGGGACAACTGGTGGTGGTGATGGGAATTCCAGCCCCATCTTGACCTCCATCTCCACCCACAGCCCCTTCAAGATCAAGGTTCTACCAGCCCATGATGCCAGCAAGGTGAGAGCCAGTGGGCCAGGGCTGAGTGCCAGTGGCATCCCTGCCAGCCTGCCTGTGGAGTTCACCATCGATGCCCGCGACGCTGGAGAGGGGCTCCTCACCGTCCAGATCCTGGTCAGCACCCATGGGTGGGGGAGGGGGGCTGGGGAAGGGTGAGGGGAGGGGGTAAGCTCCAAGAAGGGGCAGAGTGGTGGGCATCCATACAGCAGTTTGGCATCCACATCATGGGGTGATGGGAGGCCTTATGGGATCCGAAGGGTGGCCTGGCACCCATCTCTTGGGTGCTGAGACCCATACAGTGTCCTGGCACCCAGGGAATGAGTTGATGGGCCCTTAGGGTGCTATGGCACCCATCCATTGGGTGCTGAACCCCACACGATGCTCTGGCACCCTTGCCATGGGGTTTACACCTGGCACCCACCCATTGGGTGTTGCAGGTCATAGAGTGCCTTGGCACCCATTCATTGGGTGCTGAGCTCCATATGGTGCTCTGTGCCTCATACCATGTGATGCTGAGCCCCATAGGGTGCTTTGGCACCCATCTGTTGGCTGCTGAGACCTATATGATGACCTGCACCCATGCCATGAGACCCTGGCATCCATTGGGTGCCAAGTCCCATCTGTAGATCTGGCACCCATCCATTGGGCACTGAACCCTGTAGGGTGACCTAGCACCCATCCCATCAGATGTTCAGACCCACAGGGTGCTCTGCCACCCATCCATTGGGTGCCAAGCCCCTTGGGGTGCCCTATCTCTTGTGCTGTGGGGTGCTGAGCCTTCTGGTGCCCCACAGGACCCCGAGGGCCAACCCAAGAAGGCCTCCATCCGGGACAACGGCGATGGCACCTACACGGTGTCCTACGTGCCCGACCTGCCCGGCCGCTACACCATCACCATCAAGTACGGCGGCGACGAGATCCCTGCCTCCCCCTTCCGCATCCTGGCTGTGCCCTCCGGCGATGCCAGCAAGTGCCTGGTCACAGGTGGGTGCTGCCCCCCCTGGCGGCCCCATGGCATCTCCACCCTGAGCCTCGGCATCCCTCTGCTGCCTTCTGCTGGCCCACAGCACCCCCCCCCCAGCTCACCTGCGGCGGCTCCTCGGCCTGGTCCCCCTGACCCACAGCATCCCTCCGCTGCCCCACGGTGCTCCCACAGCATTGCCACTGACCCCCAGCATCCTCCTGCTGCCCCACGGTGCTCCCACGGCATCACCACTGACCCACAGCATCCCTCCGCTGCCCCATGGTGCTCCCACGGCATTGCCACTGACCCTCAGCATCCTCCTGCTGCCCCACGGTGCTCCCACGGCATCACCACTGACCCACAGCATCCTCCTGCTGCCCCACGGCATCCTCCCACTGACCACAGCATCTCCTTGCTGACCCATGGGGGCGCTGTGGCACTGTCCCACCGCCCCATGGTATCCCCACACTGACCCCCAGCATCCCTCTGCTGCCCCATGCTGCCCCATAGACTTCCCACGGCTGCCCCACGCCACCCTGAGCAGCACCACTGACCCCCAGCATCCCTCTGCTGCCCCACAGATTCCTTACACCACCCCAAGGCATCCTCTCACTGACCCATGGCACCCCCATCTTTGATCCACGGCTGCCCCACAGCATCCCTCTGCTGCTCCACAGCATCCCCACCCCATGGCTGCCCCCCACACCCTGCCCCGTAGCTGCTATCCTCCACCAGCCTCACCCTGCCCCACTGCTGCCCCCACCCCATCCTTTCTCTCCTCCCCCACCCTGCCCCACTGTGCCGTGGGGACAACTGAGTCCCCCCCCAGCTCAGAGCAGGACACTTTGGCCCCCCGGAGCCCCCTGGCCACCCCCAATGTGCCCCTCTGGAGCTCCCCGACTCTGCCCCACACCTCATGGCTTCTCCCTGGTCTCTCTTTGCAGTATCCATTGGGGGCCATGGACTGGGTAAGTGGCACCGGGGGGCCTTCTGCTGCTGCTGGTGGGGGGGGGGGGACACACAGCCGGGGTTGGGATGTGGGTCCCCCACGACCGTGATGGCCTCCTCCTCCACCCTGAAACCTTCTCCTCTAGGTGCCTGCTTGGGTCCCACCATCCAGATCGGGGAGGAGACTGTGATCACGGTGGATGCCAAGGCTGCTGGCCAAGGGAAGGTGACCTGCAAGGTGTCCACCCCTGACGGGGCAGAGCTGGACGTGGACGTGGTGGAGAACCACGATGGGACCTTTGACATCTACTACACTGCCCCCGAGCCTGGGAAATACGTCATCACCATCCGCTTCGGGGGCGAGCACGTCCCCAACAGCCCCTTCCACGTCATGGTGGGTGGGCATGCAGCTGCGGGGGGCATCGTGGGGCTGGGAGGTCGGGATGGGAGCTGTGGGCTTAACAGGTAGAGGGTTGGGGGTGGGCACCGTGGAGTCGAGGGATCGCGGTGAGCCCTGTGGGGATGGGAGAGTCTGATGGGCACCGTGGGATTTGGAGGCTGTGGTGGACACCAGGAGATTGGGACTGTGTGGGACACTGTGGGGTTGGGAGACAGTAATAGACAGGATGGAGCAGACAGTTAGGGCCATGGTGGAAACCATGAGGTGGAGATGTGGGGGACCATGTTGAGCATCACTGAGCAGAGAGACCATGATGATGAGTGCCATGGGACCAGGGGACCAAACGTGGGCTTGGGAGACCATGGGGAACATAGTGGGGTGGGTAGACCGTGATGGACAGGAACAGGTAGAGAACTGGGACTGTGGTGGACATCATGGGGGTGAAAAACCATAATGGGCATGATGAGACAGCAGAGATTTGGGGCCATGGTGGGGCATGATGGGATTTGGAGACCGTGATGAGCACCATGGGTTGGGTAGACCATGATGAGCACCATGAGGCAGAGACCTGGGGCTCTAATCCACAATGATGGGATTTGTGGAGCATGGAGGTCACCATGGGGTACAGATCTGGGGCTATGGTGGCCATCGTGGGGTTTAGAGACCATGAAGGTCATGTTAAGTAGAGATCTGGGGCTATGGTGGCCACCATGGGGCTTGGAGAGCATGAAGGTCATGTTAAGTAGAGATCTGGGGCTATGGTGGCCACCATGGGGCTTGGAGAACATGAAGGTCATGTGGGGTACAGAGGTGGGTCTATGGTGGCCATCATGGGGCTTGGAGACTATGAAGGTCATGTTAAGTAGAGATCTGGGGCTATGGTGGCCACCATGGGGCTTGGAGACCACAATGGGCTGCCATGGTTCTCACCTCTGCTCTCTGCCCCACGACATCAGGCCACAGAGGAGCCTCCTGCCACCAGCGAGAGCCTCCGACCCTTCAACCTCGTCATCCCCTTCACCGTGCAGAAGGGAGAGATCACAGGTATGGGGCGGGGTGGGACACAGGCTGGCCGTGCTGCGGGGCCCCAGCAGGGCCCTGACTGACTTGGTGGCCCCAGGGGAGGTGAGGATGCCCTCGGGGAAGACGGCGAGGCCCAAGATCACGGACAACAAGGACGGGACGGTGACGGTGCGCTACGCGCCCAGCGAGAAGGGCCTGCACGAGATGGACATCCGCTACGACGGCAACCACATCCCTGGTGAGGCACCTCGGGCTGCTGGCAGCCACTGGGAGCCCGTGGCGGGCATCGTGGGGTGGGTAGACCATGGTGGGCACCCGTGGGTAGAGACCTGGGATGACAGGATGAGACTGAACAAGGCCCAGGGCAGGTTCTGCACTTTGGCCACAACAACCCCAAGCAGCACTGCAGGCTGGGGCCAGAGTGGCTGAGAGCAGGCAGGCAGAGAGGGCCCTGGGGGTGCTGGGAGAGAGGAGCTGCAGCTGAGGCAGCAGTGCCCAGGTGGGCAGCAGAGCCAATGGCATCCTGGGCTGGCTGAGGAGCAGTGTGGGCAGCAGGACAAGGGAGGTTCTTGTGCCCCTGTGCTCAGCACTGCTCAGGCCACCCCTGGAGTGCTGTGTCCAGTTCTGGGCTCCTCCACTGCAGAGAGATGTTGCAGTACTGGAAGGTGTCCACAGGAGGGCGCCAAAGCTGTGAGGGGCCTGGAGCAGAGCCCTGTGAGGAGAGGCTGAGGGAGCTGGGGGGGTGCAGCCTGCAGCAGAGGAGGCTCAGGGCAGAGCTCATTGCTGCCTGCAGCTGCCTGCAGGGAGGCTGTAGCCAGGTGGGGTTGGGCTCTGCTGCCAGGCAAGCAGCAACAGAACAAGGAGACAGAGGCTGAAGCTGTGGCAGGGCAGGTCTAGGCTGGATGTTGTTAGGAAGTTGTTGTCAGAGAGAGTGATTGGCATTGGAATGGGCTGCCCAGGGAGGTGGTGGAGTCTCTGTGCCTGGAGGTGTTGCAGCCAAGCCTGGCTGGGGCACTTAGTGCCATGGTCTGGGTGCTTGGGCAGAGCTGGGTGCTAGGTTGGGCTGGGTGAGCTTGCAGGGCTCTGCCAACCTGCTTGGTTCTATGATTGTATGGTGGACATCAAGGGGGCAAAGAAACATAATGGGCACCATGAGGTGGCAGAGACTTGGGGCCATTTTGGGTCATGGTGGTGGAAGCCTCATCCCTGGAGGTGTTTAAGGCCAGGCTGGATGAGGCTGTGGCCTGCCTGATCTAGTGTGAGGTGTCCCTGCCCACAGCAGGGGGGTTGGAACTGGATGGTCCTTGTGGTCCCTTCCAGCCCTGACTGATTCTCTGACTTTGTGGTGGGATTTGGAGGTCATGATGGGCACCACAGCTTGGGTAGACCATGATGAGCATCATGAGGCAAAGAGCTTGGACCATGATAGACCATCACGGGGTTTGGAGCCCACAGTGGGGCGCTGTGGGAGGCGCTGGGAGGGGGCTGAGCAAGGCTGCTGCCACCTCATCCTGGCTGAACATCCATGGGGTCGAGGAGCTCACCCACTGTGGTACGAGGTGTCCCATGAACGTTGTCCCCACTGTGTCCCCAGGGAGTCCTCTTCAGTTCTACGTGGATGCCATCAACCCTCGCCACGTCAGCGCTTATGGGCCAGGTTTGAGCCATGGCATGGTCAACAAGCCCTGCACCTTCACCATCGTCACCAAGGATGCTGGGGAGGGTGAGTGGTGGCCAAAGAAGATCACCATGGGGTTCTGGGAGGGGTTTGGACACCATTCCAAAACCACCAAGAAAGGCTGAGACTGCTGGAGAACCTCAACCCCTCTTGACACCCATCTTGTGCCACCCCAGGTGGGCTCTCATTGGCAGTGGAAGGTCCCTCCAAGGCAGAGATCACCTGCCAGGACAACAAGGATGGGACCTGCACCGTGTCCTACCTGCCCACTGCCCCTGGGGACTACAACATCATCGTCCGCTTCGACGACAAACACATCCCTGGGAGTCCCTTCACGGCCAAGATCACTGGTGAGAGGAGATCTCCATGGGCTTGGAGAGCCCACAATGTCTTTGGGATCTCCATATGGCCATGGGGGCCCCTACAGGGTGCTGGTCGTGGGGTCAGTTACATGGTTGATGGTCATGGGGGCACCTACATGATCATGAGGTCACCTGTGTGGTCATGGCTACTGGGGAACCTGCATGCCTGTGGTCATGGCACATGATGGTCATGTGGCCACCTACGTGGTGATGGTGATGGGGACACATGCATGGTCATGGTGGGACGTCTGTGATGATGGGGGCACCTCTGTGGTCATAGCCATGGTGGCATCTGTGTGGTCATCAACACTGGGAACCCACCACAGAGCCACCCCAGACCACCAATATCCTATCACATGACTCTGAGGACTTCAAGGGGGCCTTGGGAACACCATCACATGGCCATGGATTCAAACAGCCATGGGGACAGCTGCAAGGCCACCATGACCCCCCACATGACCATGAGAGCCCCACCCATTCCCAACCTCCAAGACCCCATCCACCTGATCTCAACACCCCCTGCCTGGCCACTAGGACCCCACCACATGGCCATGAGGTCCTTATCCCATGGGCTCGAGGACCCTATTTGGGCATCTGTGAGAGCTTCACCCATCCACAACCCTGATGACCTTAGCCACGTGGCCACGGAGACAGCTTCACAGCCACCAAGACCTCACCACGCGGCCACGGAGCCTCCATCCACCTCCCCACCCCAGCTCCGCCTTGGCCTGCAGTCTCCTTGGCCCTGACAGTGGCATCTCCGTAGGGGACGACTCCATGCGCACGTCCCAGCTCAACGTGGGCACCTCCACGGACGTCTCGCTGAAGATCACGGAGACAGACCTGAGCCTGCTGACCGCCAGCATCCGGGCGCCCTCGGGCAACGAGGAGCCCTGCCTGCTCAAGCGCCTGCCCAACCGCCACATCGGTGCGCAGGGCACGGGGGGCACGGGGAGGGGCATGTGGGGCCAGCAGAACATGGGATGCGGAGAGCAGGCTGGGGGGAACAGGGGTGAGGGCGGTGTTGGGCTTGGAGACGTGGGGCAGAAGCCAAGAGGGCTGTGGGATGACAGGGAAGGGTGGCCCTCTGGCATTGGGTGGCCAGGGCTTGGTGGTGGTGGTGGTGACAAGGGATGGTGGTTAGGGGTTGGTGAAGTAGGCCAGGGGGGCCAGGGATTGGTAGAGGTGGTCAGGGGTTGGTGGAGGTGGCATGGGGTTGGTAGAGGTGGCCAGGGGTTGGTGGAGGTGATCAGGGCTGGTAGTGATGGTCAGGGGCTGGTGGAGGTGAGCAGGAGTTGATGGAAGTGGTCAGGACTGCTCCTGGTGACCAGGACTGGTTGTCATTGGCCAAGGGCTGGTGGTGAGGCCATGGTTGGTGGGGGTGGCCAGTGCTTAGTGAGGTAGCTGGGGTTGGTGGTGGTGACCAGGGCTGGTGGAGGTGCCATGGGGCTGGTGGTGATGGTCAGGGATTGTTGATGTTGGCTGGGGCTTGGGGAGGTGTCCAGGGACTGGTGGAAATAGGCTTGATGGAAGCGGTCAGGGCTGGTGGTGGTGGGCAGGAGCAGGAGGTGGGAGGCCGTTGGAGGTGCCTGATGGTGGTGTCCTCCTGCCAGGCATCTCCTTCACGCCCAAGGAGGTGGGTGAGCACGTGGTGAGCGTGAAGAAGAGCGGGCAGCACGTGACCAACAGCCCCTTCAAGATCCTGGTGGGACAGTCGGAGATTGGGGACGCCAGCAGGGTGAAGGTGTGGGGCAAGGGGCTGGTGGAAGGTCACACCTTCGAGATGTCCGAGTTCATCGTGGACACGCGCAGCGCTGGTGAGACCTGGGGTCACGGGTGGGAGGGCATCCTCATTGCCAGGGTGTGGCTGTGGCTTGGGTGAGGTGGTCACCACAGTCACGGCCAGGATGGGGTCGTGGTCACGGCTGGGATGAGATGGTGGTCGTGGCTGTGCCAGGAGAGTGGCCAAGGCCATGTAATTGCTGTGAGCAGTGTAAGATGGTGGTGGTGGCCATAGTTGTCATGGTGGGCTGTGGTCAGGAAGGTGGCTATGGTCATAGCTGGCATGAGGTGCTGGCCCTGCCTGTGACCAAAGCGAGGTGGAAGTTGGGTGGTGACCATGGTGGTGGCTTAGCCAAGGCCATAACTAAGACAGAATGATGACCAGGGCCGTGCCATGGCTGTGACCAGCTTAAGAGGGGGTGGTAGCCATGATTATGGTCATGGCTAGATGAGGATGGTCAAGAGCCAAGAGGGTGATGCTGTGGTGGCCTTGGCTATGACATTATCATGGCTAGGATGGGGTGCTGGCCTTGGCCTGACCATGGATGGGATGGGATGGTGGCCATGGTGTGACCATGGATGGGATAGGATAGTGGCCATGGTGTAACCATGGATGGGATGGGATGAGATGAGATAGGATGGTGGCCATGGCATGACCATGGGTGAGATGGGATGGTGGTCATGGTGTGACCAAGGTCAGGATGGGGACAACAGCAGTGGGACACCACTGACTGTGTCCCCATGGTTGCCCAGGCTATGGTGGGCTGGGCTTGTCCATCGAGGGTCCCAGTAAGGTGGACATCAACTGTGAAGATGTGGAAGATGGCACCTGCAAGGTCACCTACTGCCCTACCGAGCCGGGCAACTACATCATCAACATCAAGTTTGCTGACAAACACGTGCCAGGTGGGGACAGGGAGCGGTGGGATGGGGACACCCCCACCCCGGGTGGGGGACCGAGGTCCCCTTTTTGGTGGTGATCAGGTCCCTGAGGTGGTTGTCACCTGCAGGAAGCCCCTTCACGGTGAAGGTGACTGGCGAGGGACGCATGAAGGAGAGCATCACGCGCCGGCGCCAGGCCCCCTCCATCGCCACCATCGGCAGCACCTGCGACCTCAACCTGAAGATTCCAGGTAGGAGTGGCCTTCAGCTTCCTTCTTCCTCTTCTCCTCCTCCTCCTTCTTCTCCTTCTCATCCTCCTCCCTGGGGCTTGGGGATGGGGATGCATCTCAGCTGCTCCAGCTCTGATTTCCACCTCCTTCTTTCTTCTCTCCTTGTCCATCTGCGTCTGCCCATCTGTCTGCGTGGCCGTCCCTGTGTCCCTCTGGGTCTGTCTCCACCCTTCTGTGCCTCCATCCATCTGCCCCTTCAACCATCCTTGTGTCCGTCCATGTCTCCATCCCTCTGTCCAACCATCCCTCCATCTGACCCTGCTTCCGTCTCTACATCTGTCCATGTCTCCATCCATCTCCGCACCTCCATCCCTGCCTCCATCTCCGCACCTCCATCCCTGCCTCCATCTCCGCACCTCCATCCCTGCCTCCATCTCCGCACCTCCATCCCTGCCTCCATCTCCGCACCTCCATCCCTGCCTCCATCTCCGCACCTCCATCCCTGCCTCCATCTCTCTCTCCGTCTGCCTGTGTCTCCATCCTTGTCTCCATCCCTACTTCCACCCATCCCCCCTGTTGTTGCCCCCACCGTGTCCTCCCTCCCGTCCGCGTTGTCCCCGTGGCTGGTGGCGGTGGCAGGGAACTGGTTCCAGATGGTGTCGGCGCAGGAGCGCCTGACGAGGACCTTCACGAGGAGCAGCCACACCTACACCCGCACCGAGCGCACCGAGATCAGCAAGACCCGGGGTGGAGAGACCACGCGCGAGGTGCGGGTGGAGGAGTCCACCCAGGTCGGAGGAGATCCTTTCCCCAACGTCTTCGGGGGCTTCCTGGCCAGAGAGGGGCTTGGCTCCTTTGGGTCCATCGCTCGAACCCAGGAGGGTGGGTTGCTGATGGCATGGAGGTGGCGTTGTGGTTGCATGGGTGCTGGGCTTCCAGACGTGTCGTGCTTCCAGGGGTGCTCTGCCTGCATGGATTCAAGGCTCCCATGGGTGCTCTGCCCACATGGATTCAAGGCTCTCATGGGTGCTGGGCTTCCAGACGTGTCGTGCTTCCAGGGGTGCTCTGCCTGCATGGATTCAAGGCTCCCATGGGTGCTCCATATGTATGGATTTGTGAGTGGTGGGCTTCCATGAGTGATGTGCCTCCATGGGTGGTGTGCTTCCATGGATGCTCTCCTTGCATGGGTGCTGTGGTTTCATGAGTGGTGGCTTCCATAAGCCACCTGCTTCCATGGGTGCTCTGCCTGCATGTCCTGGGCTTCTGTGAAGTGGTCCCGTGGGTGCTGTGGTGCCACTGATGTTCTCCTCCCATGGGTGCTGTTGTTCCATTGGTCTTCTCTTCCCATGGGTGCTGTTGATGTTCTCCTCCCATGGGTGCTGTGGTTCCATGGGTGCTGTGGTTCCTCTGGTGTTCTCCTCCCATGGGTGCTGTGGTTCCATGGGTGCTGTGGTTCCACTGGTGTTCTCCTCCCATGGGTGTTGTGGTTCCATGGGTGCTGTGGTTCCTCTGGTCTTCTCCTCTCATGGGTGCTGTAGTTCCATGGGTGCTGTGGTGCCACTGGTGTTCTCCTCCCACGGGTGCTGTGGTTCCATGGGTGCTGTGGTTCCTTTGCTGTTCTCCTCCCATGGGTGCTCTGGTTCCATTGATCTTTTCCCATGGGTGCTGTGGTTCCATGGGTGCCATCAGTGCCATGCTGATGCTGACGGGATGATGGTGCCCTGTGGTTCCATGCTGGCTGATGGTGTCCCAGGGTGCCATATTGGCTGATAGTGTCTCATGATGGTTCCATGAAGGACAATGGTGCCCCAAGGTGCCACAGCTCCATGCTGATGTGGCAATGAGGTGCCACGGTGCCACGCTGACAGAATGATGGCACCTCGCAGTTCCATGCTGATGTGGCAGTGAGGTGCCACAGTGCCATGCTGATGGGACAATGGCACCTTGTGGTTCCATGATGTATGATGGTGCCCCAAGGTGCCACAGCTCTGTGCTGTTGTGGCAATGAGGTGCCACAGTGCCATACTGATGGGACAATGGCACCTCGTGGTTCCGTGCTGTATGATAGTGCCCCAGCTCCATGCTGATGTGGCAATGAGGTGCCACGGTGCCACACTGGCAGAATGATGGCGCCTTGCAGTTCCATGACACGTGATGGTGCCCCAAGGTGCCACAGCTCCATGCTGATGTGCCACGGTGCCCCGCTGGCGGGATGCTGGAGGGCCGTGGTTCGACGCCGGATGCTGGCACGCCAGGGTCCCGGCCTGGCAGCGGGCAGGGCAGGGCAGTGACAGTGCCGTTGTGCCCGCAGGAGAGGCGTCGGCGCAGGAGCTGTCGGCGCAGGTGCTGAGCCCCTCCGGACAGCGCTTCGAGGCCGAGGTGGTGTCGGGGGGGCGCGGGGGTGTACAGCGTCCGCTTCGTGCCCCAGGAGATGGGGCCGCACACCGTCAGCGTCAAGTACCGCGGCCAGCATGTGCCCGGCAGCCCCTTCCAGTTCACCGTCGGACCCCTGGGCGAGGGCGGTGCCCACAAAGTCAGAGCGGGGGGCACCGGCCTCCAGAGAGGCGTGGCAGGGGTGCCAGGTACCGGGGGGGATGGGGGCATGGGCTGCTGGGGGGGGCATACGGGGAGCAAGGGTACATGGGCTGCTGGGGGTAGGGGGAGGAGGGCACTGGGAGTATGGGAGGGGGGTACTGGGGGCATGAGAGGGGCATGGGGAGAGGGCTCTGTGTGGGCTGCTGGGGGTATGGGGAGGGTGGTACTGGAGGCATGAGGGTGGCATGGGGAGGGGGCTACGTGGGCTGCTGGGGGTATGGGGAGGGTGGTACTGGGGGCATGAGGGTGGCATGGGGAGGGGGCTATGTGGACTGCTGGGGGTATGGGGAAGGGGGTACTGGGGGTATGGGAAGGGGGCATGGGGAGGGGGCTCTATGTGGGCTGCTGGGGGTATGGGGAGGGTGGTACTGAGGGTACAGGATGAGATAGTGGAGGTGCTGGGGGTATGGAGAGGGTGGCAATGGTGGTCTGGAGGGTACTGGGGTGTGGGGGGAGGGAGGTACTAGGGGTATGGGTGGGTACTACGGGTATGGAGAGGTTGGCATTGGGGGCATTTAGGAGTACTGGGGGTGGGAGGGGCACTTAGGGATATGGGAAGGGAGGTACTGGGAGCATTGGGGGCATGGGGTTGTGGGAGGTCCTGTGGCAAAGGGGGGATACAAGGAGAGGGCCACTGGGGGTGCTGGGGGGATGGGTGCTATGGGGGAGGTATGGGGAGGGAGGTGCTGGAGGGGCATGGGTACTACAGAGGGGGTGGGAGGGTACTGGGGGTATTAGAGTTATGAGAGGCATATGGGTGCTCTTAGGGGAGGCCCTAGGTGCTTGCCCGTGGGTGGCAGTGGGGTACAGCAGCACCCATGGGTGTCTCCCATGTGCTCCCCCCCTCCAGCCGAGTTCAACATCTGGACACGGGAGGCAGGGGCTGGAGGTCTCTCCATCGCCGTGGAGGGGCCCAGCAAGGCTGAGATCTCCTTCGAGGACAGGAAGGATGGGTCCTGTGGGGTCTCCTACCTCGTCCAGGAACCTGGTGGGTGACACCCCCGTGCCCTGACACCCCCCCACTGACTGCTGCCATCCCCTGCTCGGGGGCACCCAACAGCCCTCACACCTCGCCAGGCGCTGCACAGCCTTGTGGCAGGGCAGCAGAACCCCCCCGGTGAGGTGGGACCCAAAGGGAGGTGTCCCTATGGAAGTCTATCCCCAAATGAAGGGGTCCCCGTGGAAAGGTATCCCCGAATCAGGGGGTCTCCACGTGAAGGTGTCCCCAGATGAGAGGGTTCCTTTGGAAAGGTATCCCCAAATGAGGGAGTCTCTAAGTGAAGGTGTCCCCAAATGAGAGGGTCCCTATGGAAAGGTATCCTCCAAATGAGAGGGTCCCCACAGAAAGGTATCCCCAAGTGAAGGTGTCCCCAAATGAGAGGGTCCCCCTGGAAAGGTATCCCTCAAATGAGGAGGTCCTCAAGTGGAAGTGACCCCAGATGAGAGGGTCCCCATGGAAAAGGTATCCCCAAATGAGGAGGTCCTCAAGTGAAGATGCCCCCAAGTGGAGGTGTCTCTATGCAGAGGGTGTCCTTAAGTGAGGATGTCCCCAAGTGAGTGACCCCAAGTGAAAGTGTCCCCGAGCCACAGCGGTCCCCGTATGAGGGTGTCCCCTCAAATGAGGATGTCCCCACGTGAGAGTGTCCTCAAGCAGAGTCTTCCCACGTAAAAGGTGTCCCCAGGTGAGGCTGTCCCCTACCTGAGTGTGTCCTTGTGTGAGGCTGTGCCCACATGAGGGTCTACCTGTGCCAAGGGTCATCAGGTGAGGACAACCTCATGTGAGGGTGTCCCCAGGTGAGGGTACCCTCAAGCAAGAGTGTGCCCAGGTGAGGGTCCTCCCATGCAAAGGTGTCTCCAAGTGAGGATGCCCCCATGCCAGGGTGCCCCTGTGTAAGGGTGTCCCGAGGAGGGTCTGTCCCCGAGTGAGAGTGTCCCCATGTCCTCCAGGTGACTATGAAGTCTCCATCAAGTTCAACGAGGAGCACATCCCCGACAGCCCCTTTGTGGTGCCCGTGGCCTCCCACTCCGATGACGCCCGGCGCCTCACTGTCACCAGCCTCCAGGTACTCGGGCAGGACCCTGCACCCCTGGGCTCCCCAGACCCCTTTGGCACCCCTGGGCCACCTCGTGCTCCTGTGGCACCTTTGGGACTCTCTGATGTCACCCTTGAGTCTGCCATGTCACCCCTGGGCCACCTCGTGCCCCTGGAGCAGCTTTGGCACTCTCTCTGGTGTCACCCTTGAGCCTACCCTGTCACCCTTGGGCCACCTTGAATGCCTGAGATACCCTTGGTACCCCTCTGAGTGCCACTCTTGATGCCACTTCTGTGCTCCTTATACTGGCCCTGTGCTACCCTGTGTCACCCCATGGTCCTCTGTGTCACCTTGGGGCTACTTTGCACCCTTGTGGCTCCCCTGAGATGCTTCCCCAATGCCACCCCTGAGCCCTCAATGTCATCCCTGAGCCATCTTGCACCTATGTGACACCCTTGGGACCCCTCTGAGTGCCACCCCTTTGCCCTGCATCATTCCTGAGCCACCTTGCACCCCTTGTGGCACCCTTGGGAACCTCTCCAGTGTCACCCACCCCTGGTGCCACCCCTAGTCCCTGTGTCACCTCGCACCCATCTGGCACCCTTGGCACCCCTGCCAGTGCCACTCTTGGTGCCACCTCACTGCCCTGTGTCACTCCTGGGCCACTTCGAGCCCCTGTGGCACCCTTGGGACGCTGCCCCCTGCCGGCCCCGGTGCCAACTGATGCCACCCGTGGTGCCACCACTCTGCAGGAGACAGTGACAGTGAACCAGCCGGCGTCCTTCGCGGTGCAGCTGAACGGGGCCCGCGGCGTCATCGACGCCAAGGTCCACACCCCCGCGGGCGTCGTGGAGGAGTGCTACGTGTCCGAGCTGGACAGCGGTGGGCCACGGGGAGTGGGCACCTGGGGCCACGGGGCACGGGTGTCAGGGTGTGGGGACATGGCGAGAGGGGCCGTGGGGATATAGGGGCATGGGGACATGGGGACACAGGATGTGAGACGTGGGGACGTGGGGTCTGAGGACATGGGGTGCTGGGACACTGGGACACGGTGAGTGGGGCCATGGGGAGCAGGACACGGGGATGTAGGGGTGTGGAGTGTGAGGATATGAGGTGCTGGGACACTGGGACACGGTGAGTGGGGCCATGGGGAGCAGGACATGGGGATGTAGGGGTGTGGAGTGTGAGGATATGAGGTACTGGGACACGGTGAGTGGGGCCATGGGGAGCAGGACATGGGGATGTAGGGGTGTGGAGTGTGAGGATATGAGGTGCTGGGACACTGGGACACGGTGAGTGGGGCCATGGGGAGCAGGACACGGGGATGTAGGGGTGTGGAGTGTGAGGATATGAGGTGCTGGGACACTGGGACACGGTGAGTGGGGCCATGGGGAGCAGGACATGGGGATGTAGGGGTGTGGAGTGTGAGGATATGGGGTGCTGGGACACTGGGACACAGTGAGTGGGGCCATGGGGAGCAGGACATGGGGATGTAGGGGTGTGGAGTGTGAGGACATGGGCTGCTGGGACACTGGGACACGGTGAGTGGGGCCATGGGGAGTAGGACATGGGGATGTAGGGGTGTGGAGTGTGAGGATATGGGGTGCTGGGACACTGGGACACGGTGAGTGGGGCCATGGGGAGCAGGACACGGGGATGTAGGGGTGTGGGGATGTGAGGTGTGGGATACTGGGACACAGGGACACAGTGAGTGAGGCCATGGGAAAACAGGCCATGGGGATGTAGGGGCATGGGGATGTGAGGCGTGGGGTACTGGGACACGGGGCCATGGTGAGTGGGGCTATAGGGATATAGGGACATGGAGTGTGAGGACATGGGGTGCTGGGACACAGGGCCATGGTGAGTGGGGCCATGGGGAGCAGGCCATGGGGATACGGGCACATGGGCACACGAGGCGTGGAATCGCGGGGCTCACGGCCACGGGGCTGTGGGGCGTGTGGGGAGGTGGCGCCGCGGGGCTGACGGGCTGCTGGCACGGCGTCCCCGCAGACAAGTACGCCATCGGGTTCCTGCCGCGGGAGAACGGGGTGCACTCCATCGACCTGCGCTTCAACGGGCGCCACGTCCCCGGCAGCCCCTTCAACATCCGCGTGGGCGAGCAGAGCCAGGCCGGGGACCCCGGGCTGGTCACTGCCTACGGCCCCGGCCTCGAGGGCGGCATCACAGGTGACACCGCGCTGCCGGAGCAGCGGCTGAGCGCGCTGGGGCGAACGAGCGGGTGGCAGGATGGCGGTGGCCATGGGGATGCGGTCACAGTCGTGGGACGTCGCCATTGGGTTGCAGTCATGGCCGTGGGGTGGGGATGTGTCCATTGGGATGCAGTCATGGCCATGGGGTGGTGGCCATGGGGATGTGGCCACTGGGATGCAGTCATGGCTGTGGGACATGGCCATCGGGATGCGCTCATGGCCATTGGGTGGTGGCCATGGGCATGTGTCCATTTGGATGTGGTCATGGTCGTGGGACATGGCCATCGGGATGCGGTCATGGCCATTGGGTGGTGGCCATGGGCATGTGTCCATTTGGATGAAGTCATGGCCATGGGGTGTGGCAATGGGGATGTGTCCATTGGGATGAAGTCATGGCCATGGAGTCGTGGCAATGGGGATGTGTCCACTGGGATGCGGTCATGGCCATGGGGCTGTGGCCACTGGGATGCAGTCATGGCCATGAAGTGGTAGCACCGGGGACATAGCCATGGGGACGTGGCCATGTCCATGGAGTGGTAGCACTAGGCATGGGGCCAGGGGGTCATGGTGACATCTGTTGGGATGTGACCATGCCCACAGAGTGGTGGCATTAGAGATATGGCCATGATCAACACCATGGCCTTGGGTCGGTGCTGATGGAGACTCGGCTGTGGAGTGGTAGCTCTGAAGACACGGCCGCGGGCACGTGGACACGTCCCCAAGGACAGCATGGCCACGGGGTGGTGGCGATGGCCATGGCCATTATCCATACAATGACCATGGGAGTGCGGTGGTGGGGAGGGACGTGGCTGGGGCGGGGCATAGCCACGGTCTGGAGCGGTGGCAACGGAGACAGGGCCAGGGGCGGTGGCACGGGGCCGGGGTGTGATGGTGTCCCCGGTGGGCCTGCCGCAGGCGTGTGCTCGGAGTTCCTGGTGAAGACGGCCAACGCGGGGGCAGGCGCCCTGGCGGTCACCATCGACGGCCCCTCCAAGGTGAAGCTGGACTGCGTGGAGTGCGCCGAGGGCCACCGCGTCACCTACACCCCCATGGCCCCCGGCAACTACCTCATCTCCATCAAGTACGGCGGCCCCCACCACATCGTCGGCAGCCCCTTCAAGGCCAAGGTCACCGGTAAGGATGTGGGAGGGGGGGGAGGATGGAGATGGGTCCCCAGAGGGGGTGTCCGAGGTGGGTCAGTGGAGGGGTGTGATGGAGTCCTCAAGGTGACATCATTAGAGGTCCCCTGGGCTGGTGGAATAGTGGATCTTGAGGGTGTAGGATCCCCAAGGTGGGATGGTGGGACCAAGAAGGTGTCCAAGGTGGGTGATGGAGTCCTTGAGGTGGCACCACTGGAGGTCCCCTGGGCTGGTGGAAGAGAGGATTCTAAGGGCCATGTGGTGTAGGATCCCCAAGGCAGAGGGGTGCCCAGGATGGTGGGACCAAGGAGGTGCCCAAGGTAGGGCAATAAAGGGTCAGTGGAGTGATATGACGAAGGATCCCCAAGGTGACATGATGGAAGACGCTCATGGTGACGTGTTGGGGAGGTCTTTAGGCTGACATGATTGGAGGATCGCCAGAGTGACACACTGGGAGGTCCCTAGGGTGACATGAGAGACAGCAAGACAGGGGTCTGCCCAAGGTGCTGTGCCAGGAGGTCCCTGGTGGGACACACCAATGGGTCCCCAGAGCAACGTGACAGGGTGGGGATGTCCCCATGGATAGTTGATGATGTCCTCATGGGTGGTTGATGTCACTGTGGATGGTTGCTGATGTCCCCGTGGATGGTTGCTGTCCCCATGGATGGTTGCTGATGTCCCTGTGGATGGCTGATGTCACTGTGGATGGTTGATGATGTCCCCGTGCATGGTTGCTGTCCCCATGGATGGTTGCTGATGTCCCTGTGTCCCCAGGCCCACGTCTGTCAGGAGGTCACAGCCTGCACGAGACATCGACAGTGCTGGTGGAGACAATGACGAGAGGGAGCACAGCGACGTCGAGAGGGCCACCTGCTTTTGGGGGGCTTCCCAAGTTCTCCTCAGATGCAAGCAAGGTGGTGGCAAGGGGACCAGGGCTGTCCACTGCCTTCCTGGGCCAGAAGAACCACTTCACAGTGGATTGCAGCAAGGCTGGTGAGTTAGAGGGGGGCTTGGGGTGGCCTTGGACGAGAGGTGATGGATCCCAAGGGTCTCAAGGGGGCCTTGGAGGGAAGGTGATGGAGCAGAGGAGGGTCCCAAAGGGTCTTGAGGGGGCCTTGGAAGGGAGGTGATGGATCAGAGGAGGATCCTAAAGGGTCTTGAGGGGGCCTTGGAGGGGAGGTGATGGAGCACAGGTGGGTCCCAAAGGGTCTTGAGGGGACCTTGGAGGGGAGGTGATGGAGCACAGGTGGGTCCCAAAGGGTCTTGAGGGGACCTTGGAGGGGAGGTGATGGATCAGAGGAGGGTCCCAAAGGGTCTCAAGGGGGCCTTGGAGGTAGGTGATGGAGCACAGGTGGGTCCCAAAGGGTCTTGAGGGGGCCTTGGAGGGGAGGTGATGGATCAGAGGTAGATTTCAAGGAGTCTCAAGGGGTCCTGAGTGGTCTTGGGGTTAGCCTGGGAGGGCAGAAGGTTCCAAGAGGTCTCAAGGGGTCCTGGGGGCTCACGAGGGGTCTAGGAAGGGACTGTGATGGATCCCTGGAAAGCTCTGGTGAAGGATCCCACGAGGCACAGGGTGAGGGGTCACAAAGGGGGTGCCAGGGGGAGGTCTGGAGGAGGGGCTGTGATGAGGGATTTGGTGTGTTTTGGGGGTCCAGGTGGGGGAGGGGGGGGGCAGCAGCGAGCCCAGGCTCTGGTGGAGATGGTGGCAGGACCAGGTGGGAGGTCTGACGCTGGTGGATCCTGGCGCCTCGATAACCCACCCGTGTGTGTGTGCCCCCCCCCGCCAGGCAGCAACATGCTGATGGTAGGGGTCCACGGCCCCAAGACCCCCTGTGAGGAGGTGTACGTCAAGCACGTGGGCAACAGGATCTACAACGTCACCTACACGGTCAAGGAGAAGGGAGACTACGTCCTGATCCTGCGCTGGGGAGACGACAACGTCCCCGGCAGCCCCTACCGCATCACCGTCCCCTGACCCGCCCCCGCCCCACCCCCGCACCCCCTGCCCCCGCTGCCTGAGGAACTGGTGGGGCTGGGAGTGTCTGGGAAGGTCCTCAGAAGGTCTGGGAAGGTCCTCAGAAGGTCTGGGAAGAGTCTCGGAAGGTCTTGGAAGGGTCTCAGAAGGTTGTTGGAGCCACCAATAAAGCACTGGGAGAGCCATGAGGGTGTGACTGGTGTGGAACTGGGTGGGGTTCGGGGGGGTCTGAACTGGGATTTGGGGGAGGGGAGAGTAGGACACTGGGGTGCAGTAATGGGTCTCTAGTGGGATACTGGGATGCAGTAGTGAGTCTATAGTGGGATTCTGGAGCAGGGCACTAGGGTCCTGTGGAGGTCCAGGCTGGGCTGCTGGGGTCGTGGGGATGATCTGGGATGGGACACTGCGATCAAGGTTCAGAGCAAGACACTGGTGTGGGACTGGGTGGGGTCTGGGGGGGACTGAAGTGGGATTCAGGGGCGGGGCAGAGTAGGATACTGGGATGCAGTGGTGGGTCTATAGTGGGATACTGGGGCAGGGCACTAGGGTCCTGTGGAGGTCTAGGCTGGGCTGCTGGGGTCGTGGGGGTGGTCTGGGATGGGACACTGCGATCAAGGTTCAGAGCAAGACACTGGTGTGGGACTGGGTGGGGTCTGGGGGGGACTGAAGTGGGATTCAGGGGCGGGGCAGAGTAGGATACTGGGATGCAGTGGTGGGTCTATAGTGGGATACTGGGGCAGGGCACTAGGGTCCTGTGGAGGTCTAGGCTGGGCTGCTGGGGTCGTGGGGGTGGTCTGGGATGGGACACTGCGATCAAGGTTCAGAGCAAGACACTGGTGTGGGACTGGGTGGGGTCTGGGGGGGACTGAAGTGGGATTCAGGGGCGGGGCAGAGTAGGATACTGGGATGCAGTGGTGGGTCTATAGTGGGATACTGGGGCAGGGCACTAGGGTCCTGTGGAGGTCTAGGCTGGGCTGCTGGGGTCGTGGGGGTGGTCTGGGATGGGACACTGCGATCAAGGTTCAGAGCAAGACACTGGTGTGGGACTGGGTGGGGTCTGGGGGGGACTGAAGTGGGATTCAGGGGCGGGGCAGAGTAGGATACTGGGATGCAGTGGTGGGTCTATAGTGGGATACTGGGGCAGGGCACTAGGGTCCTGTGGAGGTCTAGGCTGGGCTGCTGGGGTCGTGGGGGTGGTCTGGGATGGGACACTGCGATCAAGGTTCAGAGCAAGACACTGGTGTGGGACTGGGGGGGGTGGGGGGGGGACTGAAGTGGGATTCAGGGGCGGGGCAGAGTAGGATACTGGGATGCAGTGGTGGGTCTATAGTGGGATACTGGGGCAGGGCACTAGGGTCCTGTGGAGGTCTAGGCTGGGCTGCTGGGGTCGTGGGGGGGGTCTGAGATAGGACACTGTGTGGTCAAAGTGGGGGTTCAGAGGAAGACACTGGTGTGGGACTGGGGTTATAGAGGGGTTAGGGAAGCACGACGGAGGCTGGGGTGGGAACGGAGGAGAGTACTGGTGTCCAGCGTGGGGGCAGAGCGGGATGCTGGGATTCCGGAGCGGGGGAGCTGGAGCAGGACAGCGAGATCGGGAGGGGCTCAGGGTGCCATACTGAGGTCGCGGGGAAGACGCTGGGCTTGAGGGGGACTCCTCAGCGAGGCGGAGGGTCCCGGGAGGGTCCCAAAGGTGTCCTGGCCCCTCCCGCAGCAAAGCGCTGGGGCCGCAGGGCGCTGTGACGGGTGTGAGACCGGGGGGCGGACGCGTGGGGCGGAGTGTCCCGGATGGGGAGGGGGGTCCCGGGTGGGGTGGCGAGGTCCCGGGTGGGGCGGGGGGGTCCCGGATGGGGCGGGGGGTCTCGGGTGGGGTGGCGAGGTCCCGGCACAGGGCGGTGCGGCTAGAGATAAGGGGCGGGGCAGCGTGCAGGGGGCTGTGACCAATCAGGCCGTGAGGAGCGGGGCGGCGGGGCGTGTCCATAGCGAGGGGGCGTGTCCAGAGCTAGGGGGCGTGTCCATAGCGAGGGGGGCGTGTCCAGAGCTAGGGGGCGCGTCCAGAGCGAGAGGGCGCGTCCAGAGCTAGGGGGCGCGTCCAGAGCTAGGGGGCGCGTCCAGAGCTAGGGGGCGTGTCCAGAGCTAGGGGGCGCGTCCAGAGCTAGGGGGCGTGTCCAGAGCTAGGGGGCGCGTCCAGAGCTAGGGGGCGCGTCCAGAGCGAGGGGGCGTGTCCAGAACTAGGGGGCGTGTCCATAGCGAGAGGGCGTGTCCATGGCGAGGGGGCGTGGCAGAGGAGGCTCTCTGCCTATGGGCGGGCCGGGGGCGGAGCCGCGCTGTTGCCTAGGCGGCGGCGCGCGCTGCCGGCGGCCGGAAGTGCGTCGCGGCGGCGTTGGAGCGGCCCCGGGGAGGCGGCGGCGGCGGCTGCGCGGTGCTGGAGGCTGCGCGGTGCCGGCGGTGGCCATGGCAGGCCGCGGGAAGCTGATCGCGGTGGTGGGCGACGAGGACACGGTGACCGGGTTCCTCCTGGGAGGGGTGGGGGAGCTGGACAAGCACCGCAAGCCCAACTTCCTGGTGGTGGAGAAGGAGACGAGCCTGGCCGAGCTGGAGGAGACCTTCCGGTAGGTCGCAGCCCCCTCTGCCCGCGGGGGCAGCCCGGCCCCGCCGGCGGCTGCTGCTGCTCACCGAGCCCCCCCCCCCCCCCACACACACCTCGTGTGCCCCCCGGCCCCTTCGCTTCCACGGCAGGAGCTTCCTGAACCGGGAGGACATCGGCATCATCCTGATCAGCCAGTGCCTGGCCGAGCTCATCCGCCACGCCGTGGAAGCCCACTCGCGGCCGCTGCCTGCCATCCTGGAGATCCCCTCCAAGGAGCACCCCTACGACCCCGCCAAGGACTCCGTCCTGCGCCGAGCCCGCGGCCTCTTCACCCCCGACGACCTCCGCTAGACACAGCCCCCCCCCCGTCCCTGCGCCCCCCCCCCGAAGACAGCCCACCCGGGGGCAGGCTGCGACCCGCTCCGGAGGTTCTCGGTGTGCTGCTGGGGGCGGGAGGGAGGTTCTCGTCGCACCCCGAAAGTCCCATGTCCCACCCCGGGGTGGCGCTGGGAGTCCTTATCCCATCCTGGGGTCTCCATCCCATCCCTGCGTTGGTTCTGGTCCCTGTCCCGGCTCAGGGTGCTGCTGGGGCAGTCCATGTCCCACCCCAGAGTAACGCCTGAAGGTCCTCATCTTGCCGTCGGTGTCCCACCTCATCCTCAGGGGTCCCTGTCCTGCCCCAGTGTGCTGCTGGGGGGTCCTTGTCCCACCCTGAGGGTCCATGTCCCCCCCCAGTGTGCTGCTGGGGGTCCCTCAGCCCACCCTAGGGTGCTACCGGGGGCAGTCCGTGTGTGCTGGGAGGGGGGGAGGGGGCCGCATGGCGCTGGCTCAGCCCCCCCGTGACCGTGACGGGCGCTGGAAGGGGAAGTGCGGCCAGATCCTGCTGGATCCTGCCTGCTCCGGCCCTGCCCTGCCGCCGCGGGCAGGGAGGAGCCGTCCCCGAGGTGAGTGGGTTAGGGTGCGGGGAGGACACCCCAAGGGCACACCAAGTACTTGTGGTGTCACCGTGACCTCCCCAGCAGCACCCTGAGGTGGGGTACAGGGGGCTATTGCCACCCCCCTCCCGGGGTGCCTAAATGTGTATCGCTGCCCCCACCCCCCTACCCCCCCCGTGTCCCAAACACGAGCTGTGACTGCGTGTCGCCTGCTGTGCTGTTACTGCGTGTCACCTCCTGTGCTCTGTGCCCCGCACCGTGGGGCTGGGCTGGGCGTGTCCGTGCCGGGGGCGGGGGGAGAGGGACGTGGGACACGCTGTGGGGGCAGGGCAGGGACAGGCTGTGGGGTGTGGGGCATGGGGTCAGGGCAGGGACAGGCTGTGGGGTGTGGGGCATGGGGTCAGGGCAGGGACAGGCTGTGGGGCGTGGGGCATGGGGTCAGGGCAGGGACAGGCTGTGGGGCGTGGGGATGTGGTGTGGGGCATGGGGTCAGGGCAGGGACAGGCTGTGGGGATGTGGTGTGGGGCATGGGGTCAGGGCAGGGACAGGCTGTGGGGATGTGGTGTGGGGCATGGGGTCAGGGCAGGGACAGAAAGAGCAGCAGAGGCTGCAGGAGGCTGTCGAAGGTCACCTCCAAGAAGGGCTTCCAGGTGTGCTCCCCGATGGCTTTCAGCAAACCAACCACCAGCACCTGGGGGGGAGGTGAATTTGGGTCAGGTGGCAGCAGGCTGCTGCTGGGGCCCTGTGAGGAGCAGGTCACCCCCAGGTCACTCTTGGAGACACCCAAGAGGTGGCCAAGAAGCAGCAGCTTGCAGCGGTTGGAACCAGCGAGCCGAGCTGAGCTCCACCCAGCCACAGCTCCTGGGGGCAGCCATCAGAGCTGCTCAGCAGGCAGGGCAAAGGCTGCCCTAGGGGCTGGAGAGCCCCAGGGGCTGTGCCAAGCCTCCTCTGGGGGGCACAGGGAGGTGGCTCACCTGCACCACGCTCTCGACGAGGAGGGCAACCAGCTCCACCAGCAGGGTGCTGAGGCTGCTGAGCTGCAGCCGGAGGCTGGGGAAGGATCTGCTCAGCTTCACCCTGCAGCTGCTGAGGAGAACAGGAGAGGGTCAGAGAGCTGCGGGGCGAAGCCATGGAGCTGCTGTGGAGCCTCTCCCATGCCAGGTGGGTGCCAGCTGGTGCGGGGCTGCCACGGGGAGGTGCTGCAGGAGCTGCCCGGTGCTGGGACAGTGAGCCGTGGGGGAACACCTCTGGAAATGGGATGGGCTCCTGCTCATGCCACAAGGTGCAGCGGGGAGGAGGCCACCAGAGTAAGGGAGAGGAGGAGCTGGAGGTTCACCTGCACTGCCCCGGGGGGGGATCCTTCACCTCCCACTTCCCTGCAGACAAAGGAATGGGAGCTCCGAGGGGGAGACCTGGGGGTGGCACAGGGGAGGTGCCCTCCCTGCCATGGTTTTGGGCAGGCTCTGCCACCAGCAGCCTGGCTTGGATCAGCAGTGCTGTGGCCAGCAGCAGCTGGGCAAGGATTGCCCTCTGCAGTGGGAAACGGAGAGCCCACGGAGTGAGTGCTGGGGGGGGGCAGCCTGGGGCCACTCACTGCAAGGACATCGAAGAGCTGCAGCAGGTCCAGAGAAGGGCAACGAAGCTGGGGAAGGGTCTGGAGGGGAAGGAGAAGAGGAAAGGGTCTGGAGAAGAGGGGAGAGGGAGGAGAGGAAAAGGTCTGGAGGAGAGGGAGGATGAGGGGAAAAGGTCTGGGGGGGGGAGGAGGAGAGGAAGGGGTCTGGGAGGAGGGAAAAGGGTCTGGAGGAGAGGGAGGAGGAGGGGAAGAGGTCTGGAGGAGGGAGGGGGAGGAGGAGGGGAAAAGGTCTGGAGGAGAGGGGGGAGGAGGAGGGGAAAGGGTCTGGAGGAGAGGGGGGAGGAGGAAAGGAAAGGGTCTGGAGGACTCCCGAGGACCAGCTAAGAGACCTGAGGGGGTCCAGGCTGGAGAGAAGAAGGCTGAGGGGAGACCTTTTGGCTCACTGCAGCATCCTTTAGAGCAGGCTGGAGCCGAGCAGGCACCGAGGTCTCCTCCAGAGTCACGGCATGAGGAGGAAAACAGCCTCAGGTGGCAGCGGGAGAGGTTTTAGCCTGGCCCACGAGGAGGAATCTCCTCCCCTTGAGGGCTGCCAAGGCAGTGGCGGAGTCCTCGCCCCTGGAGGGCTTCCAGAGCCGCACGGATGCGGCGCTGGGCACCTCGCAGCGCTGCCTTAAGGGTGAGACTTCGCCTCGGAGGTCTTCTTCAGCCCAAACCTTCTCCATGCCACCCCCCTCAGGACCCTGTAGGTGGCTCTGTCCCTCCGTGTTCCTCCCTCCCCCTTCCCCCCTTCCTTGTCGTCGTGTCCCCCCCCTCCTCCTTGCTGTCCCCGCAGCCGGACGCGCTGATCCTCTTTGTCCCCAAAGCTGCTTAGGAAGGCTCAGGGCCAGGCCAGCCTTGGGGACCTTGCACATGAGTGTCACAGGGGTTGGGTCAGATGTGTCACCTCCCTCCCCACCCCCCCAAAAAAGTGCAGGCAGGGGGGAAGAGAAAGACCCCCCCGAGTAGGGCAGAAAGTAGAGGCAGGGCAGGCAGGAGAGAGCTTTAGGTGGGTGGAGAAGCCTCAAGTCAAGGAGCAGAGGCAGGAAAGAGCCTCAAGGAGGTCAGGAAGTAGAAGGCAGGAAACCTTCAGGCAGGGGTGGAAGTGCAGGCAGGAGAGACCCCAAGGTAGGGCAAGAAGTAGAGGCAGGGCAGGCAGGAGAGACCTATAGGTAGGTGGAGAAGTACAGGCAGGAGAGGCCCTCAGGTAGGTCAAAAAGTACAGGCAGGGCAGGCAGGAGAGATGCTCAGGTAGGGGAGGAAGTAGAGGCAGGAGAGACCCTCAGGTAGGTCAATAAGTGCAGGCAGGGCAGGCAGGAGAGATGCTCAGGTAGGGGAGGAAGTAGAGACAGGAGAGACCCTCAGGTAGGTCAATAAGTGCAGGCAGGGCAGGCAGGAGAGATTCCCCAGGTAGGATAGGAACAGGCAGGAGAGACTCTGAAAGAAGGTCAAGGAGTACAGGCAGGAGAGACCCTCACATAGGGTAGGAAGTACAGGCAGGGCAGGCAGGTGATACTTTCAGGCAGCCCAAATGGTGCAGGCAGGTGCTAGTCCTGGCTGCCCAGGAAGTACAGGCAGGAGAGGTGGTGAAAGCAGGTGAGAGCTGGGACAGGCAGAGCAGGCAGGAGAGACCCCCCTCCAGGTAGTACAGGCAGGGTAGGAAGGGCAGGGCACAGGATACCCCAAAGTGGGCAGGCAGCTGAGACCCTCAGGTGGGGCAGAAACTGCAGGCAGGGAAAGCAGCAAGTACAGGCAGGGCAGGCACAAGAGCCACCACCCCCCAGGTAGGTCAAGAAGTCCAGGCAGGAGTTACCTTCGAGTAGGGCAGGAAGTACAGGCAGGGGACAAGCTCAGGTAGGACAAGAAGTACAGGCAAGGCAGGCAGGAGGTAGCTTCAAGTAGGTCAAGAAGTACAGGCAGGAGATACATACCAGGCAGGTCAGTGCAGGCAGAAGACCCCCTCCAGGCAGTGCAGGCAGGGTGGTACAGGCAGCGGAGACCCCCAGGCAGCGCAGACCCCCAGGCAGCGCACGCAGCGCTCCCCCCCCGCCCCCCCGGACAGGGCAATACAAGCAGCAGGGACCACCCCCACCCCCCCCTCCCCCTGCAAGCAGCGCAGGTGGTACAAGCAGGGGGAGGTAAGAGGCAGGGAGGTGCGGGCAGGGCAGGCAGCAGCTCCGCCCCCCCCCTCCATCACCTCTGATCCTTTCCCCCCCGCCCTGCCCTGGGCAGGGGCAGCAGCGCCGGGGGCGGCGGCGCCGGCAGGTAAAAAAAAGGAGGGGGGGTGGATTTTGAGGGGGTGCAGAGGGGTTTGAGGGGGGTCTAACGTCGGGGGGTTGGATCCCAGGGGGTGTGGGAGCTGTGGTTGATTTTGGGAGGGGAGCTGAGTGCGGTAGGAGGAAGGGGGGGGGGGGAAGAGTACATAAGGTCCCCCCCCACGAGGGTGAGTGGGTGGTAGGGTGCACCCTAACTAGGGCAGTGGGGAAATGGGGGGACCCCCTCCCCAATTTAGCATGGTACTGGGGTGGGGGTGGGTAATGTGTCAAGGTGGCAGATGGAGGGTGCCCCCCCCCCCCAAATCACCCTTCCCCCTGCCCTAATTAAGTGGAGAGTTAATTGGGGTGGGGGGTGGGGCAGCGCAGCCAGATGGTGTTTGGGTGTCTCCCCCCCAGCAAGTTGGGGGGGGCCTTGGGAAGGAGTTAAGGGGTAGAGGGGTCTCAAGGGTTGGGGGAGGGTCTCCCAGTCCCCTTTTGGGGGTGCGGGGGGGTCTCCCAGTCTTCTTTTTGGGGTGGGGGTGTTATTGGGGAGAGATGGAGAAGGGGCCATGGGAGGGGTCACAGGGAGGGGGAGCACTGAGGGGTGTTCTAGGGGGACGTGGTGGGTGGGCGTGAGGGGTCGTGGGGGGAGGGGACACGGGGGGAGGGGACTCGAGGGGACCTGCATGTCCCACAGGGACCTGGCGCGGGCACTTTGCTCCCCCCAGCACCGGGGCCCGGCCGCCCCCCCCCACCCAACCAGGCCGGTGAGACCTCCCCCCCCAACCTGGGCACAGGCATGGGGACACTGGGATGGGGACCCCGGGGGAAGGGGGCATTGGGGTGGGAACCTCAGGGATGGGGACCCCAAGGGAAGGGGACACTGGGATGGGGACCCCAAGGGAAGGGGGCATTGGGGTGGGAACCTCAGGGATGGGGACCCCAAGGGAAGGGGGCATTGGGGTGGGAACCTCAGGGATGGGGACCCCAAGGGAAGGGGGCATTGGGGTGGGGACCTCAGGGATGGGGACCCCAAGGGAAGGGGACATCGGGGTGGGGACCCCAAGGGAAGGGGACATCGGGGTGGGGACCCCAAGGGAAGAGGACACTGGGATGGGGACCCCAAGGGAAGGGGACACTGGGATGGGGACTCCAAGGGAAGAAGACCCCAGGGAAAGGGGGCCCTGGGCTGGGGCCCCTGGGGCAGAGGACAGGGCTGGGGCTGGAGACCCCAAAGGTGGAGATTCCAAAGGTTGGGGGACACTGAGAGGGGGACCCTAAAGGTGGGGACAGGAAGGGGGACATGGACATGGGGACACTGGGATGGGGACTTTGGGGCTGAGGACTTGCCCCTGGGGGATCTCAGAGGTGAGGACATGGGTGGGGACATCACAGACACCCACACGTGGGGTCCCAGAAGATAGGGACCTGCCCGGAGACCAGGGCTGGTGGGACAGAGGGTGTGGGGGTCACAGGGAACAAGGGACAGGGGCACAGAGCCAGCTCTGATGCCACCTTCTTCTTCCACCCTGACTGCAGGCTGCCACCGAGGTCCCCATCCCTGGACCCTTGTCCCCATGGCGGCAAGGTCCTGCCTGGTTCTTCTGGCTGCCTGCCTGGCACTGCAGCTGGCCACAGGTGAGTGGGGGCACTGGGGGCACTGGTGGGGCTGAGGGTCTGGACCATGGGCACATGGAGGTGGGGAGGCAAGGGACACAGTCACCAGGCAAGGGGCACCTGGGGAAGGGAAGCCTGGAGATGAAGGACCTTGGAGACCTGGGGCTGGGGACCTTGGAGGTGGCAACCATGAGGGATGAAGGACCTTGGAGACCTGGGGACTTTGGAGGTGACAACCATGAGGGATGAAGTACCTTGGAGGTGGGGACCCAGAGGACAGGGTCATTAGGAGGGGGGGAGGACCCTAGGTGTGGCAGCCATGAGAGATGGGGACTCAGGGGACAGGGTCACCAAGGAATGATGACTTGGGGAAGAGGACCCTGGAGATGAAGGACCATGGAGATGGGGACCCTGCAGGTAGGGACCCAGGGGACATTAGAGGTGGCAGCTATGGAAGACTGGGACTGAAGGGACAGGGCCACCAGGGAATGGTGACCTTGGGAAGGCAAACCTGGAGTTGGAGCCTCAAAAATGGACACTTGGGTGTAGGAGACCCAGGGGGACAGCACCTACGTGGAGATAGAGGTCCAGGGATGGGGACCTACAGGTGTGGGAACCAAGGGGTGGGCACAGTGGAGCTGTGGACATGGAGACATTAAGGGATGGAGACCTCGGGATGGGGTTATGAGGACCTTAAGTCGTGGAGGCCTGAGGATGGAGATCTAAGAATGGGAACATGAGGACCTTAAGGTGTGGGGATCTTAATGGAGACCTACAGGTGAAGATCTGGAGATGTTTGTCTAGGAGGCAGAAATGACCATCAGGAGATGGGGACCTTAAGCCATGGAGATCTGGGGGTGGGGACTACAAGATCTGGAGGCCTTAAGTCACAGAGATCTGAGGATGGGGACATGGAGAGTACAAGATATGGAGACCTTAGGCCACAGAGATCTGGGGATGGGGACTTGAGGATATGGAGACCTTAAGTCATGGAGATCTGGAGTTAGGGACCTGGGGACTTCAAGATCTGGAGGCCTTAAGCCATGGAGATCTGGGGATGGGGGCTTGAAGATGTGGAGGCTTTAAGCCATGGAGATCTGGGGATGGAGAGCTGAAGATGTGGAGACCTTGAGTCATAGAGATCTGAGGATGGGGACATGGAGACCTTAAGTCATGGAGATCTGAGGATGGGGACATGGAGACCTTAAACCATGGAGATCTGAGGATGGGGACATGGAGACCTTAAGTCATGGAGATCTGAGGATGGGGACATGGAGACCTTAAACCATGGAGATCTGAGGATGGGGACATGGAGACCTTAAGTCATGGAGATCTGAGGATGGGGACATGGAGACCTTAAACCATGGAGATATGGGGATGGGGTCATGGAGACCTTAAGCAATGGAGATCTGGGGGTGGGGACACGAGTACCTTAGCTCATGGAGACCAGGGGGTGTAGCTCTAGGGATGTCCACCTGGGCCATCAGGGGCTGAGAAGCCAGGGGCCAGGGTGCAGGAGGTAACCAGGCCTGTGTCCTGCCGGTGGCCACAGCTGGAGGCGATGGTTGCAGCAGCTTCGGGAACCTCTTCACGGAGATCATGGAGAACAGTGCCCACGGGAGCTTGGTGGCCCAGCTGCCAGGGGACACTGGCAGTGGGGGGCTCCAGCTCTGCCTGGCTGGTGACGACGCCGTCTGGTTCTACCTGGATGGTCGCAGCATCCGGCTCAACGTCTCGGCAGGGAGGACGCTGGACCGGGAGGTGATGCTCCTTGACCTGGCCATCGTGGTGGCCTCCTTCTTGAGTCCTCCTAGGCCCATCCTTGGTCCATCCTGACTTCATCCACCCTGCCTCTGTCCATCCCATGGCTGCCCACCAGCCATCCTGTGTCCATCCTGTGTCCATCCTGTATCCATCCTGTGTCCATCCTGTGTCCATCCTCCCTCCCTCCATCCTGTGTCCATCCTCCCTCCCTCCATCCTGTGTCCATCCTCCCTCCCTCCATCCTGTGTCCATCCTCCCTCCCTCCATCCTGTGTCCATCCTCCCTCTGTCCTGTATCTATCCTGTGTCCAACCTCCCTCCCTCCATCCTCCCTCCATCCTCTATCCATCCTGTGTCCAGCCTCCCTCCATCCATCCTCTATCCATCCTGTGTCCAACCTCCCTCCATCCATTCTGTGTCCATTTTCCCTCCATCCTGTGTCCAACCACCATCCTGTGTCCAACCACCATCCTGTGTCCAACCTCCCTCCATCCATCCTCCCTCCTTCCTGTGTCCATCCATCCTCCCTCCTTCCTGTATCCATCCATCCTCCCTCCTTCCTGTATCCATCCATCCTCCCTCCTTCCTGTATCCATCCATCCTCCCTCCTTCCTGTGTCCATCCATCCTCCCTCCTTCCTGTGTCCATCCATCCTCCCTCCTTCCTGTGTCCATCCATCCTCCCTCCTTCCTGTGTCCATCCATCCTCCCTCCTTCCTGTATCTATCCTGTGTCCATACTGTATCTATCTGTGTCCATCCTGTGTCCAACCTCCCTCCCTCTATCCTCCCTCTATCCTCCCTCTATCCTCCCTCTATCCTCCCTCTATCCTCCCTCTATCCTCCCTCTATCCTCCCTCTATCCTCCCTCTATCCTCCC
Source organism: Pogoniulus pusillus (assembly GCF_015220805.1). NCBI lineage: Eukaryota > Metazoa > Chordata > Aves > Piciformes > Lybiidae > Pogoniulus > Pogoniulus pusillus. The sequence continues at coordinate 47,511,238 of NC_087267.1, forward strand.
TCTATCCTCCCTCTATCCTCCCTCTATCCTCCCTCTATCCTCCCTCTATCCTCCCTCTATCCTCCCTCTATCCTCCCTCTATCCTCCCTCTATCCTGTGTCCATCCTCCCTCTATCCTCCCTCTATCCTGTGTCCATCCTCTCACCATCTTGTATCTATCTGTGTCCATCCTGTGTCCAGCCTCCCTCCCTTCATCCTGTGTCCAACCTCCTTCCATCCTCTGTCCATCCCACACCCTTCCCATCTTTATCTGTCAACCATTCTGGAACCATCTAATATCCACTTGGATCCTTCTTCCATTCACCCTGTGTCCAATCTCTGTCCATTTTCTATCCATCTTCTCTCTGTCCTGTGTCCATTGTCCAATCATCTTGGGTCCACCTGGCTCCATCCTCCATCCATCCTGTTTCCATTGTCCAATCATCCTGGATCCCTCTTGGGTCCACCTGGCTCCATCCTCCACCCACCCTAGGTCCATTTTGCATCCGTCCATCCCATGATCATCCCATGTCCATCCCCCAACCACCCTTGATCCACCTGGCTCTGTAGTCCAACCATCAGCTCCATCCACTCAGGCTCCATCCTCCACCAATCTTGGCTCCATCCTTCATCCATTCTCCAGCCATCCTGTGTCCATCCATCCCATCTCCATCCTGTATCCCTTCTGGGTCCACCTAGCTCCATCCTCCACCATCCTGAGTCCACCTTGCATCCATCTTCAGTTCCCTCCCACCTCCTTTCCATCCCATCTCTACCTCCTACAACCTCATCCAATGAATATCTCTGACCCTCCAACCCCTGGAGGTGTCCTCCTCACCCAACCCTTTGTGCCCCTTTGCAGGAGCTGGAGTCTCCAGTGCTGATGGTGGCCCTGACGTGTGCTGAAGATGGCTTCTCCCCGGTATGGCCACCAAAGGTTGCCCTCAAAGGGTGGTAGATGCCCAATGGGCAACTGTCCCACCTTGGACCAACCACCTCCTGTGTTCTCCGGCAGGTTGAGTATCGGATCATTGTCCAGGTCCTCAACGAGAATGACAACAGACCTCACTTTCAGGGGGCCACTGTCCTCACCCACAACATCAGTGAGGTGCTGGCGTGGGCCACCATGGGCCTGGGGACAGGGGTGGGCATCAGGAGAAGGATGGCTGTGGGCATGGGTTGGGAATGGGATGGAGATTGGCATGGGGAGGAAGAAAAAGGGTGGTGATGGACCACCAGGACCATCGTGGTCCTAGGGATGGGTACCAGGACCACCATGGGCCTGGGGACAGGGATGGGCATCAGAAGAGTGGCCATGGGATGGGCATGGGGAGGAGGAAAAAGGGTGATGATAGGCTGTCAGGATCACCGTGGTGGTGGGGGACAGGGATGGGCACTGGGAGAAGGATGGGCATGGGGTGAAGATGGGCATAAGGATGAGGACAGAGGTGATGATGGGCCACCAGAACCACTGTGGTCATGGAGAATAGGGATGGGGACAGAGATGGTGGTCACCCAGAGGGGATGGAGACACTCGAGAGGAGATGAGGTCACCCTAAAGGGTTGACATCATCCAAGAGGAGATGAGGATGCACTAGAGAAGATGGAGGGGGACACCCAAGAGAGACAGGGACACCTAAGGGGGTTGGAGGCACCCAAGAGAGGATGAGGTCACCCCAGAGAAGGAGGGGAGGACACCCAAGAGGAGGGTAGGACACCCAAGAGGGGTTGGGGCTACCCGAAAAGGGAATGAAGATCACCCAAGAAGAGTTAAGGTCCCCCAGAAGGGTGATGGAGACCCCCAAGAGAAGCTGGAAAGCCCCAAGAGGGGGTGAGGTGCCTTTAGGTGGCTCTGGGGCCAGCAGGGCTGGGGTTGGCAGCGGGCCCCACTGGCTGACAGCAGCTGCCCACCAGCTGGCAGCCGTGCACTCGGTGGTGTTCAGCGCGCAGGCGGAGGACGCGGACGGGGACACCTTGATGTACGTCATCGACACGGCCTCGGTGAGCCCCCTGCGGGGTGGGCATGGGGAGGGAGGGACAGACGAGGCCACGGGGAGGAGGAGGTGGCAGGGCTGAAAGGATGGAGGCATTTCCAGCCCCATCTGCCAAGCTCTTGAGTGCCACCCTCGCCTTGTGCCCAGCCTGACGCCAGGTTCTTCCGGATCGACCTGCCCAACAGCGGGAAGGTGGTGCTGGCACGGGCGCTGGACTTCGAGAGCAGGCAGCAGCTGGAGGTGGTGGTCACAGCCGTGGTGAGAACCTCCACACAGGAGCCCAACCTTTCACCCCCCCTACCCCTGCTTTAGTTCACCAGCATGGAGATATGGAGCTGTGTGTTGGTGCCAAGGTCTTCCTGGCTGCCCCTGGGGCTTCTCTGTGCAGCCTGGGGCACTCTCTGGCCTTTGGCCCTCCCATCTCCACACCATGGGCTTGTGTTCCTCGTGGCCATCCCACCTCCATTCCATGGTCTTGTGTCCATGCCACCTTCATTCCATGTCCTTGTGTCCATCCCACCTCCATTCTGTGGTCTTGTGTTCTTGTGTCCATCCCATCTCCATTCCATGTCCTCATGTCACCCATGTCCATCCCACATCCATTCCATGTTCTTGTGTCCATCCCACCTCCGTTCCATGTCTTTGTGTTCCTCATGTCCATCCCACCTCCATTCCATGTCCTTGTGTCCATCCCACCTCCATTCCATGTCCTTGTGTCCATCCCACCTCCATTCTGTGGTCTTGTGTTCTTGTGTCCATCCCACCTCCATTCCATGTCCTTGTGTCCATCCCATCTCCATTTCACATTCCATGTCTTTGTGTCACTCATTTCCACCCAACCTCCATTCCATGTCCTTGTGTCCATCCCACCTCCATTCCATGTCCTTGTGTCCATCCCACCTCCATTCTGTGGTCTTGTGTTCTTGTGTCCATCCCACCTCCATTCCATGTCCTTGTGTCCATCCCATCTCCATTTCACATTCCATGTCTTTGTGTCACTCATTTCCACCCAACCTCCATTCCATGTCCTTGTGTCCATCCCACCTCCATTCCATGTCCTCGTGTCCCTCATGTCCACCCCACTTCCATTCCCTGTCCTTGTGTCCCTCATGTCCATCCCATGGTCTCGTGGCCCTCATGTCCCTGCCACCTTCCTACCATGTCTTTGTCCCCCTCGTGTCCATACCCATGCCCCTTTTATCCCTGCCACCTCCACCCCATGATGTTCCTCTTGCCCATCCTATCTCCACCCTCTGTCCTTGTGTCCTTCATGTCCCTGCATCCATCACTTCCATCCTGTGTCCCTGCCATCAGCCATGGCTCTGGGCTCCTCATGCCCACCTTGTGCCCCTCTGCCTCCTCTGGTCCCTGTCCTCACCCTCTGTGTCCCTGCATCCATCACTTCCATCCCATGTCCCTCGTGTCCCTGCCACCAGCCATGGCTCTGGGCTCCTCATGCCCACCCTGTGCCCCTCTGCCTCCCCCAGGTCCCTGTCCCCACCCTCTGTGTCCCTCGTGTCCCTGCTGTCCCTGCTAATTGGGGGTGACATGATCCCATCAGCCACCATCACCTGCCCTCAATCCCCCTCATTTCCCTAATGGGCACCTGGCTGTCACCTCCTCCACCCCCTGGTGACAGCGGCCATCACCCGGGTGGGGAAGGGCACCTCCCCCCTCTGCCACCTGCTGCCACCCACCCTGGGGTGAGATCCCCCTGTTGATGGTCCTTGTTCCACGGAGGTCATTGTCCCATGGTTGTCCTTGTCCCTTGAAGGTCTCTATGCCATGGCACCCTTGTCCCATGGTGGTCCTTGTCCCCCTGAGGTCCCTGTGCTGCAGACCCTTCTGTCTGGGTGGGGGTGGGGGTAGGTCGGGGGTGATCCCCATGTTGATGGTCCTTGTTCCATGGAGGTCATTGTCCCATGGCTGTCCTTGTCCCTTGAAGGTCTCTATGCCATGGTGGTCCTTACGCCATGGTGGTCCTTACGCCATGGTGGTCCTTACGCCATGGTGGTCCTTGTGCCATGGTGGTCCTTGTCCCCCTGAGGTGCCTGTGCTGCAGACCCTTGTGCCTGGGGAGGGAGATCCCCCTGTTGATGGTCCTTGTTCCACGGAGGTCATTGTCCCATGGTTGTCCTTGTCCCTTGAAGGTCTCTATGCCATGGGCACCCTTGTCCCCTTGAGGTCCCCCTGTTGAGGGTCCTTGTTCCATGGAGGTCATTGTCCCATGGCTGTCCTTGTCCCTTGTAGGTCCTTGTCCCCCTGAGGTCCCTGTGCTGCAGACCCTTCTGTCTGGGCGGGGGTGGGGGTAGGTTGGGGGTGAGATCCCCCTGTTGATGGTCCTTGTTCCACGGAGGTCCTTGTCCCCCTGAGGTCCCTGTGCTGCAGACCCTTGTGCCTGGGGAGGGAGATCCCCCATGTTGATGGTCCTTGTTCCATGGAGGTCATTGTCCCATGGCTGTCCTTGTCCCTTGAAGGTCTCTATGCCATGGTGGTCCTTGTGCCATGGTGGTCCTTGTCCCCCTGAGGTCCCTGTGCTGCAGACCCTTGTGCCTGGTGTGGGGGGGTGTGAGATCCCCCTGTTGATGGTCCTTGTTCCATGGTGGTCTTTGTCCCATAGTTGTCCTTGTCCCTTGAAGGTCTCTATGCCATGGGCACCCTTGTCCCCTTGAGGTCCCCCTGTTGATGGTCCTTGTTCCACGGAGGTCATTGTCCCATGGCTGTCCTTGTCCCTTGAAGGTCTCTATGCCATGGAGGTCCTTGTTCCATGGAGGTCCTTGTGCCATGGTGGTCCTTGTCCCCCTGAGGTGCCTGTGCTGCAGCCCCTTGTGCCCGGGGGGGTGGGTGGGGTGGGGATGAGTTCCCTCTCTGCTGAGCTCCTCCGCAGCTCCCTTCTGCACCTCCTCCGCTGGGATCGCCCCGCAGCAGGGCGCTGAGCTTCTCTTCCCTCGTGCCCTCCCCCGCCCCGGCTGTGCCCTGTGCCCACCGCCGCGTGCCCACCCCCAGGAGATGAACACCAAGGAGCGGTTCAACGCCTCTGCCCGCGTGCGGGTCAACGTGCTGGACGGCGACGACCAGTACCCGCGCTTCCTGCCCTGCGCCCCCCGCGCCCACCACGGCCTCACCGTCTGCACCAGCCCCATCTACACCGCCAACGTCACCGAGGGGCAGCTCCAGGTGGGGCACGCTCGGGTTAGGGTGCCCACTGAGGGCCTTGTGCCTTGGGAGGGGGTTGCTGAGATGGATTTGTTGCCCTTCGTCCCCCTCCGAGCAGGGAGGGCCTCTGAGCTTCAGCCCAGGCTCTGTCTACGCTGAGGATGGGGACAGGGGCTTGAGGGCTGCCATCACCTACGCGCTGCTGGCAGGTATGGGCAGGGAGCTGTGGGCACCTGGCGGTGGGTGGGCAGGGATGGGTGGGTGTAGATGTGTGAGCGTAGATGGGTGGGCATGGAGATATGAGCCTGGATGGGTGGGCATGGCATGGTTGGGCATGGATATATGAGCCTGGATGGGTGGGCATGGCATGGCATGGTTGGGCATGGAGATATGAGCCTGGATGGGTGGGCATGGCATGGCATGGTTGGGCATGGAGATATGAGCCTGGATGGGTGGGCATGGCATGGCATGGTTGGGCATGGAGATATGAGCCTGGATGGGTGGGCATGGCATGGCATGGTTGGGCATGGAGATATGAGCCTGGATGGGTGGGCATGGCATGGCAGGGCATGGAGATATGAGCTTGGATGGGTGGGCATGGTATGGCAGGGCATGGAGATATGAGCTTGGATGGGTGGGCATGGCATGGTTGGGCATGGAAATGTGAGCCTGGATGGGTGGGCATGGTATGGCAGGGCATGGAGATATGAGCTTGGATGGGTGGGCATGGAGATGTGATCTTGGATGGGTGGGCATGCTATGGTTGAGTATGGAGATGTGATCTTGGATGGGTGGGCATGCTATGGTTGAGTATGGAGATATGAGCTTGGATGGGTGGGCATGGCATGGTTGGGCATGGAAATGTGAGCCTGGATGGGTGGGCATGGTATGGCAGGGCATGGAGATATGAGCTTGGATGGGTGGGCATGGCATGGTTGGGCATAGACATGAGTGGGCAGGGATGGGTGGGTGTGAACGTGTGAGCATGGATGGGTGGGCATGGACATGGTTGAGTAGGCATGGTTTGGCATGGACATATGGGCATGGCTGGGTGGGCATGGACATGGTGGGGCAGGGATGGTTGGTCATGGACAGTTGGGTATGGACATGAGTGGATGTGGCTGAGCATGGGTATATGGGCATGGATGGTTGGGCATGAACGTGAGTGGCTAGGGATGGGTGGGCATGGTTGGGCATGGATGGATGGGCATGGACATGGGTGGACATGAACACAAGGAGGTAGACACATGGGCATGGGTGGGCAGGGATGCATAGGCATGGTCTGATGGACATGGGTGGGCAGGGCTGAGTGGGCATGAGTGGACAGGGATGCATGGGCATGGACACAAGGAGGTGGACCCATGGACATTAGTGGGTATAGGTAGATGGGCATGGGTGGTTATGGACATAGGTGGGCACAGACAGATGGGGCATGGGTGGCCATAGACATGAGGACATGGACCCATAGGTGTGAGTGGATGTGGGCATGGGTGGATGGGCACAAGTGGTGATGGAGACATGGACATAGGTGGGCAGGGATGAGTGGGCATGGGTGGGTGGACATGGGTTGCAGGGTAGGGATGGGTGGGCATAGACATGGGTGGGCATGGAAGGAGGTGAGCAGAGACAAGTGGACATGGTGGGCATGGTCAGATTGGCATGGGTGGGAAGGAGCAGGCAGGTATGGGTAGACATTGGACGTGGGTAGGCATGGATGTGGGCGTGGGCATGAGAACGAGGACACGGGTGGGCACGGATAGGTAGGCATGGGCATAGTTGTGGAGGGTTCCTGGTGCCAACACCCCCCAATCTCTGGTGCAGAGGGTGCCAGTGTGCCCATACCAGGACCAGGAGGGTTTGGGGATGATGATGCCCATACTGGGGGTGGTGCCCACACCAGTCCAATCCAATTGCTGGGATCCAATTGTGTAAAGGGATTGAACGGGGAGGGGGTGGTGTGGCCCTAATCCCCCTCCCAGCCCTTCCCAGCCCGGAGTGCTTGGGGGTGGGGGAGCTACCTGATGACCTGAGTGGGTGGGGAGGTCATGCCCTCATAGGTGGGCACCAAAGGGTGGCATCTGAGAGGTCCACATCCCCCCCCCCCCCCCATCCCCATATTGATGCTCAAAGTGAGGTGGGAACAAGACCCTGAGGATGTCCCTTTAGGGGAAGGAGTTTCCCACAGTTCTCTGGGGTAGTGGTGGGGTCTGGGAGGGGGGGACAGGGGTGGGGGTCCCCATTTTAGGTCTTGTTGTCCCCCTCCAAACCCCCTCCCCAGGTCAGGAGAGCAGCAGGTTCCACATTGACAACATGACAGGAGCCATCACCTTGGTGAGGGCCGTGGAGAGCAGCAGGAGGACTCCAGCCATCAGCCTCAGCGTCATGGTGGGACTGGCAAGGGCACTGGGAGGTGGTGGTGGGCACTGGGAGGTGGTGGTGGGCACTGGGAGGTGGTGGCAGAGGGATAATGGGGGTGGGGGGAATGGTTGGGGAGATGCTGGATGGAGGATGCTGGGTGAAGGATGCTGGAGGGGATGGTGGGGATGTGGGTGAGGGAAGTGTGGGGAGAGGGAGGTTGATGGAGAGAGGGAGGATGCCTGGGGTGAAGGAGGGCTGAGGGGATGGAGGCTCCTGGAGAGAGGGAGGATGCCTGGGGGGAAGGAGAGCTGAGGGGATGGAGGCTCCTGGAGGGATGGAGGATGCCTGGGGGGAAGGAGAGCTGAGGGGATGGAGGTTTCTGGAGGGATGGAGGATGCCTGGGGGGAAGGAGAGCTGAGGAGATGGAGGCTCCTGGAGGGATGGAGGATGGCTGGGGGGAAGGAGGTGATGAAGGGTACCCAGGGAGATGGTGGCACCCAAGGACATGCCCAAGGAGATGGTGGATGTCTTGGGTGAAGGATGTTTGAGGAGATAGATGGTACCCAGGGAGATGCTGGCACCTGCAGACACAGAGGTGCCCAGGAGGGAGATTGCCCAAGGTCTTGGTTGGAGGATGTTTGAGGAGACAGGCAGAGATGTGGAGATGCCCAGGGAGATGTTGGCACCCAAGGGCATGGAGATGCCCAAGAAGAGGATGGATGTGAAGAGTGTTTGAGGAGATAGATGGTGCCCAGGGACATGCTGGCACCTGGGGGCACAGAGATGCCCAGGGAGATGGATGATGCTGAGTGAGATAGTGACAGGCAGAGATGTGGAGATGCTCAGGGAGATGTTGGCACTCAAGGGCATGGAGATGCCCAGGAAGATGTTGGCAGCCAACAAACTGATGGCGCCTGGAGGTGTGAGGTGGTGCCCAGAGCTGAGGAACCCTCTGATGATGCTGCTCCTGGTGGTGCTGCTGGTTGGCATCCATGGTTGGCAGGAGGTCAGAGGTGGTTGGCAGGAGGCCAGAGGTGGGTGCCAACCTTTTCTCCTCAGGCTTCACAGGTGAATGATGCCAACAAGTACGCAGTGACCCAGGCAGTGGTGAGGGTGCTGGCTGCCAATCGCTACCCACCCCGCTTTGCCCGCCCCTCCTACCAGGCCTTTGTGCCTGCCGGTGCCCGCGAGGCTGCCCTGCTCCTCACCTTTGGTGGCAACGTGCTGGCACTGCGTGCCCATGACCCTGACTTCCCTGAGGTGAGCACTGGGGTGGGCATGGCTTGGCTATGAGATGGGCACTGGGGTGGGTATGGAGTTGTCATGGCATGGGCATGGGAGTGGGTGTGGGGTTGGCACGGGGTGGGTATGAGATGGGCCATGGGGTGGGTATGGGGCAGGTACAGGATGGGCACTGGAGTGGTTGTGGGGTTGGCATGGGGTGGGTATGAGAGGGGCACTGGGGTGGGTATGGGGTGAGTATGGGGTTGGCATAGGATGAGATGAGCACTAGGATGGATGTGGGGTTGGCATGGGGTGGGTATGGGATGGGTATGAGATAGGCACGGGGGTGGGTGTGGGGTTGGCATGGAATGGATGTGGGATGGGTATGAGATGGGTACAGGGGATGGGCATGGAGAAGGTGTGGAGTGGGCAGGGATGCAAGCAGCAGCTTGGGCATGGGCAGGCTTGCAGGCAGGGATGTGGGCACAGGTGTGGGTTTGGCTGTGGGCAGGGGATGTGGGCACAGGGATGTGGGCAGGGTGTGGGCACAGGCAGGGCACGCAGGCAGAGATGTGAGTAGAGATTTGGGGTTGGTAGTGAGCAGGGGATGTGGGCACAGGCAGGGCACACAGGCAAAGATGTCAGCAGAGGTTTGGGGTTGGCTGTGGGCAGGGATGTGGGCACAGGCAGGGGCGTGGGCAGGGCCTGAGGAGGGTCCCCCCCGCAGGGGGTGAACCCCCAGGTGCGGTACAGTCTGCAGCTGCCCAGTGCCAACCAGAGCCAGGGGCACCCCCACGGGCACGGCCACCACCAGCTCTTCCAGGTGATGCCCAACGGCTTAGTGGTGGCCAGAGCTGACCTCCTGCGACCTGCCCAGACCTACCACCTGCAGGTGGGTACTGAGGGGGCACTGGGGGCACTGGGGGGGGGGGGGGGTACAGTGGGTACCAGGGAGGTGGAAGGACTTCGGGATGTTTGGGTACTGCTGGCACTGGAGGGGCACAAGGGAGAGAACTGAAGGGCACTGGGGGTGATAAGGGGAGTGGGGAGGTGTGAGGGTGGGGGTATAGGAGGTACTGGTGGCACTGGGGGGGCACTGGGGGGCACTGGGAGAAGCAGGTAGGTGGCAGGGAGAGATGAAGGTCACTGGGGGCATGGAAGGGGCACTGGGTAGGGAACTGGGGGGCACTGGGTAGGGAACTGGGGGGCACTGGGAGAAGCAGGTAGGTGGGGGGGGAGATGAAAGGGTATAGGGGGCACTGGGGGCAAGGAAGGGGCACTGAGTGTGGTACTGGGGGGTACTGGGAAGTGCTGGAGTGGCACCTGGAAGCAGTGGAGACCTGATGGGGGAGGGTGGCACCAGCAGGGCACCAAGGTAGGGGTTGGGATGCACCAAGAGGGAACTGGGAGCGACTGGAGAGGAGATGGGGGGGGGGGGTGGAGGGGAGGGTGACTGGTGAGAGCCCCCCCCAGGCCCCCAGTGCTACCAGTTTGGGTGCCCACCTCAGGTACTGGCACGGGATGAGGAGTCGGGGGAGACCTCCAACACCACTGTGGAGCTGGAGGTGCTGTGGCCAGGGCAGGCAGGTACGGGCTGGGGGCACTGGGGGGGTACTGGCTGCCACCCCCCCACTGCCCCCCACCCCCACAACGGGGGGGATCTATTGTGCCCCCATTATGCCATCCCCTCCCCCCCCCCCAAAGGCTCCATGGTGCCCTGCTGCCCTATGCCCCCTCCCCCCCCAAATGGGATCCCTTGTGCCTCATTGTCCTGTGACCCCCCCAGACTGATGTCCCCTGTGCCCCATTGACCTCTGACCCCCCCCAGATTGGTGTCCCCTGTGCCCCATTGACCTCTGACCCCCCCAGATTGGTGTCCCCTGTGCCCCATTGACCTCTGACCCCCCCAAAATGGGGTGTCCTGTGCCCCATTCTCCTGTGCCCCCCAAAATGTGCTCCTCTGTGCCCTGCTGCCCTCTGACCCCCCCACATTGGTTTCTCCTGTGCCCCATTGACCTCTGACCCCCCCCAAAATGTGCTCCCCTGTGCCCTGCTGCTCTCTGAGCCCCCCCAGACTGATGTCCCTTGTGCCCCATTCTCCTGTGCCCCCCCAGATTGGTGTCCCCTGTGCCCCATTGTCCTCTGACCCCCCCCCAAAATTGTGTCCCCAGTACCCTGCTGCCCTGTGACCCTCCCCCAAAATCTCTTTCCCCCTGCCCCCCCTTTTTCCCTGTGCCCCCCCAAATCGATCTCCTCAGCCCCCCCTAACTCTTACCTCTGTCTCCTCCTCTCCCCCCCCCCCCAGCTCCCCGAGACCCTTCTGAAGTGGGGGGGTCAGGCCGAACCCCTTTAAACCCAGGGATTCTGGGGGGGGGGCCTGGGGGCCCTTCTGCTCCTGACCATCACCATCCTCTTCCTCGCCCTGAGGGTGCTGAGGAAGAGGCAGAGGCAGCAGCAGACAGCAGACAGAGCAGCTCTGGCCATCGAGAAGCACCCCAACGTGGTAGGGCAACCCCAAAACCCAGACCCCCCCCCCAGACCCCCCTCCAGTTAAAATCCTTCCTCCTCAACCCCTAAACCTGCCCTCTCCTTGCACCCCAATATGACTCTCCCCATCCCCCCTCCATAAGGCTCTCCCCTCCCAATAAGACTCTGCCCCCCCCAGTGTGCCCCCCCCATATGACTCTGACCCCCCCAATATGGCTCTTGTTCCCCCCCCAGTATGCCCCCCCCAATATGGCTCTGCCCCCTCCAATATGACTCTTGTCCCCCCTCCCAGTATTCCCCCCACCAATATGGTTCTTGTTCCCCCCCCTCAATATGTCCCCCCCTCAGTATGGTTCTTGTCCCCCCCCAACATGACTCTTGTCCCCCCCCCAATATGGCTCTGCCCCCCCAATATGCCCCCACCAATATGGTTCTTGTTCCCCCCCCATATGCCCCCCTAATATGGCTCTGCCCCCCCAGTATGCCCCCACCAATATGGTTCTTGTTCCCCCCCAGTATGTCCCCCCCCAATATGGCTCTGCCCCCCCAGTATGCCCCCACCAATATGGTTCTTGTTCCCCCCCCCCAGTATGCCCCCACCAATATGGTTCTTGTTCCCCCCCCAATATGCCTCCCCAATATGGCTCTGCCCCCCCCCAATACGGTTCTTGTCCCCCCCCAGTATGTCCTCCCCAATACAGCTCTGCCCCCCCAGTATGCCCCCACCAATATGGTTCTTGTTCCCCCCCAATGTGTCCCCCCCAATATGCCTCTTGTCCCCCCCAATATGGCTCTGCCCCCCCCAATATATCCCCACCAATATGGTTCTTGTCCCCCCCCCCAATATGCCCCCCCATATGGCTCTTGTCCCCCCCCAGTAAGACTCTACCCCCCTCAATATGACTCTTCCCCCAATAAGGCCCTTCCTGCCCCCCCCCAAATATGAGTGTCCCCCCCAATAAGCCTCTCCCCACCCTTTATGACTCCCCCCCCATACGACTGCCCCCCCAAAATGACTCTCCACCCCCCCTCCATAAGGCTCTCCCTTCCCAATAAGACTCTACCCCCCCAGTATGCCCCCCCAGTATGGCTCTTGTTCCCCCCCCAATATGGCTCTGAGCCCCCCCAGTATGCCCCCCCCAATATGGCTCTTGGCCTGCCCCAATAAGGCTCTGCCCCCCCCAATATGACTCTCCCCTCCCCTCTATAAGGCTCTCCCCCCCCATAAGGCTCTCCCCTCCCCATGAGGCTAGACCCCCCCAGTTCCCCCCCCAATCCTCCCAGCCCCCCAGATTCCACCCCCACCCCTCCAAACTTTCCTTCTTCACCCCCAAATCCCCCCCCAAGACCCCTAAATCCCCCCCCCCCCCAGTTCTTGGCTCCACATCTCAGGGGGGTTGGGCTTATAATCTTGGGGGGGGGTCCCTAAATTTGGGGTTGAGGGAGGGGGAGTCTAAAAAAGGGGGGTACAGTCCCACCCCCCCACCCCCATGTAACTCCTGTGCCCCCCCCCCCCCCCCAACAGAGCCTGAGGTGGTTCCAGCCGGTGAGTTTTTGGGGTGGGGGTCCAAGTGACATCCCCCCCCCGCAAAACTGCCCCCCCCCTATCAGTGGAATGAGGTGGGGGGGAAGGGGGGAGTCTCATGGCGGGGGGAGGTCTCAAGGAGGGGGTTTCAGGGGGAGGGTGTCAAGGAGGGGGGTTCATTGTGGGGGTCTCAAGGGGGGAGGTCCCATGGGGAGGGTCTCAAGGGGGGGTCTCATAGGGGGAGTCTCAAGGAGGGGAGGGTCTCACGGGGGGGGCCTCAAAAGGGGGGTCTCATGGGGGGCATTGCATGGGGGGAGTCTAAAGGGGGGGGGTCCCATGGGGGGGTCTCATGGGGGGCATTGCATGGGGGGTGTCTAAAGGGGGGGTCTCATGGGGGGGGTCTCATGGGGGGTGTCTAAAGGGGGGGTCTCATGGGGGGGAGTCTCATGGGGGGCATTGCATGGGGGGTGTCTAAAGGGGGGGTCTCATGGGGGGGTCTCATGGGGGGTGTCTAAAGGGGGGGGTCTCATGGGGGGAGTCTCATGGGGGGCATTGCATGGGGGGAGTCTAAAGGGGGGGGGGTCTCATGGGGGGAGTCTTATGGGGGGCATTGCATGGGGGGAGTCTAAAGGGGGGGGGTCTCATGGGGGGAGTCTTATGGGGGGCATTGCATGGGGGGAGTCTAAAGGGGGGGAGTCTCATGGGGAGAGTCTCATGGGGGGCATTGCATGGGGGGAGTCTAAAGGGGGGGGGTCTCATGGGGGGAGTCTCATGGGGGGCATTGCATGGGGGGAGTCTAAAGGGGGGGTCCCATGGGGGGGCATTGCATGGGGGGTGTCTAAAGGGGGGGTCTCATGGGGGGCATTGCATGGGGATGTCTAAAGGGGAGGTCCCATGGGGGGAGTCTCATGGGGGGCATTGCATGGGGGAGTCTAAAGGGGGTTCCCAGGGGGGAGTCTCATGGGGGGCATTGCATGGGGGTGTCTAAAGGGGGGGGCCCCATGGGGGGGTCTCATGGGGGGCATTGCATGGGGGGAGTCTAAAGGGGGGGTCCCATGGGGGGAGTCTCATGGGGGGCATTGCATGGGGGGTGTCTAAAGGGGGGGCCCCATGGGGGGGTCTCATGGGGGGCATTGCATGGGGGGGGGTCTAAAGGGGGAGGGTCTCATTGGGAAGACTCGGGGGGGGGGTCTCATGCTGGGGAGGGCTCTATGGTGATGTGGGGGAGGGGAATGTCGCGGGGGGGGGGTCCCTGACGTTTGTTTTTCTCTCTATGTGTGCCCCCCCCCCCCAACAGGTCCCTGCTGGCAAATCCCCTCCGAGCCCCCCCAGCCTCTATTACCCTAACGAAGGCTACAGCGATGGGGGGGCCGGAGAGGGACCCCCCCCTCAACCTCCCCCTCCCCCTCCAGCCCCTCAACCACCCCCTCCCCCCCCCAAAAATCCCCTCCCCAAACCTCAGGCCAATTCCCTGGCGGGGGTGGGGGCTGTGGGGAACCCGGGGGGGTCCCCAGTAAGAAGTCGAGAAGCATCCCCGGAGAGTTCCCCCCCGCCCCCTCCCCCCCCCCCAGTCAGTCCCAGTCCTCCCAGTCCGTCTCTAGAAGCCTCTGGGGGGGGCTGTGGGGAGGGGGGAGGGGGCAGCAGCCCAAACTTGCCTGGGGGGGGGCTGGTGGGGGGGGGGTCGGCGCGGCGGAGGGGGACCCCCGGGGGTGTTGCCGGCGTTGGAGGAGGTGAGCGAGGAGAGCCTGGAGGAAGTGGGGGGGGAGACTGGGGGGGCACTGGGAGGAGACCCCAGGGTGCCCCCCCCGGCCCTGATGCAGCTGCTGGAGGACTCCATCGAGTGCTGAAGTGGGGGGGGAAGGGGCGGGGGGGCAGTGGGTTTGGCACCAATAAAGGCGTTGGGATGGCACCGGTGAAGAGGGTGCAGTATGGGGGGGGGGGGCACTGGGTGGGCACTGGGAGGTACTGAGGGGGTACTGGGATGCACTGAGTGGGTACTGGGATGCACTGGGAGGTAGTGAGTGGGCACTGGGATGCGCTGGGAGGTAGTGAGTGGGCACTGGGATGCACTGGGATGCGCTGAGTGGGCACTGGGATGCGCTGGGAGGTAGTGAGTGGGCACTGGGATGCACTGGGAGGTAGTGAGTGGGCACTGGGATGCACTGAGTGGGTACTGGGATGCACTGGGATGCACTGGGAGGTAGTGAGTGGGCACTGGGATGCACTGGGATGCGCTGAGTGGGCACTGGGATGCACTGGGAGGTAGTGAGTGGGCACTGAGATGCGCTGAGTGGGCACTGGGATGCACTGGGAGGTAGTGAGTGGGCACTGAGATGCGCTGAGTGGGCACTGGGATGCACTGGGAGGTAGTGAGTGGGCACTAAGATGCACTGAGTGGGTACTGGGATGCACTGGGAGGTAGTGAGTGGGCACTGGGATGCACTGAGTGGGCACTGGGATGCGCTGGGAGGTAGTGAGTGGGCACTGGGATGCACTGAGTGGGCACTGGGATGCACTGAGTGGGTACTGGGATGCACTGGGAGGTAATGAGTGGGCACTGGGATGCACTGAGTGGGTACTGGGATGCACTGGGAGGTAGTGAGTGGGCACTAAGATGCACTGAGTGGGTACTGGGATGCACTGGGAGGTAGTGAGTGGGCACTGGGATGCACTGAGTGGGCACTGGGATGCGCTGGGATGCACTGAGTGGGCACTGGGATGCACTGAGTGGGCACTGGGATGCACTGAGTGGGTACTGGGATGCACTGGGAGGTAGTGAGTGGGCACTGGGATGCACTGAGTGGGTACTGGGATGCACTGAGTGGGTACTGGGATGCACTGGGAGGTAGTGAGTGGGCACTGGGATGCACTGAGTGGGTACTGGGATGCACTGAGTGGGTACTGGGATGCACTGGGAGGTAGTGAGTGGGCACTGGGATGCACTGAGTGGGTACTGGGATGCACTGAGTGGGTACTGGGATGCACTGGGAGGTAGTGAGTGGGCACTGGGATGCGCTGAGTGGGTACTGGGATGCACTGGGAGGTAGTGAGTGGGCACTGGGATGCGCTGAGTGGGTACTGGGATGCACTGGGATGCGCTGAGTGGGCGCTGGGATGCGCTGGGGGGTACTGGGATGCACTGGTCCGGGGCAGTAGGTGGCACTGGTGGGTACTGGGAAGTACTGGGGACGCCCCGCCCCTCCCCACGTGGACTTTTCCCGCGCTGAGCCTGACTGGCCACGCCCCATATGGGCGTGGTCCAGGTGGGGGCCACGCCTCTTAAAGGGGCCACGCTGAGCAAAATGGGGATGCACTGGGAGGGCACTGGGATGCACTGGGGAGGAACTGGGAGGGGACTGGGATACACTGGGAGGACTCCCAGTGCCTTCCCAGTGCTCCTTCAGTGCTTGCCAGTGCAGCCTCACTGCCTGCCCAGTGCTTCCTGGTACCCTCCCAGTGCCCACCCAGTGCCTGCTCACAGCTCTTCCAGGGTCCCTTGGGTGCCACATTGGGTCCTTTGGGTGCCATGAGGGTGCCCTGGGTGCTACATTGGGTCCTCTGGGTGCCACATTGGACTCCCTTCGATGCTGTGGGGGTCCTCTGGGTGCCACACTGGAGTCCCTCGTGTGCCATGGGGGTACCCTGGGTGCCACCCTGGAGTCCCTTGGGTGCCGTGGGGGTGCCCTGGGTGCCAGGTTGGGCCTATTGGGTGCTATGAGGATCCCTTGGGTGCCACTTTGGGGTCCTTCGAGTGCCATGCAGGTGCTGCTGGGTGCCATGAGAGTGCCCTGGGTGCCAATGTGTCACCCTTGGGTGCCCTCTGCATGTCCCTGGGTGCCCTCTGGGCTTAAGCTGCTTCTGTGTCCCTGTCACTAATCCCTGCAGCAGCCACTGCCAGCACCCAGGGTGGGCTGGTGGCTACTGGGAGCACTGGGGTGTACTGGGAGCAGCGTACTGGGGTCACTGATGTGCCCTGGGGTCACTGGTGTGCACTGGGAGCAGTGTACTGGGGTCACTGGTGTGTACTGGTGTCACTGGTGTGCACTGGGAGCACTGGCGGGTACTGGGAGCAGTGCACTGGGGTCACTGGTGTGTACTGGTGTCACTGGTGTGCACTAGGAGCAGTGCACTGGGGTCACTGGTGTGCACTGGGAGCACTGGCGGGTACTGGGAGCAGTGCACTGGGGTCACTGGGGTGTACTGGGAGCACTGGTGTGCACTGGGAGCAGTGTACTGGGAGCACTCCCAATTTCCCCCCCCCCAATTTCCCCCCCCCCAATTTCCCCCCCCCCAATTTCCCCCCCCCCAATTTCCCCCCCCCAATTTCCCCCCCCAATTTCCCCCCCCCAATTTCCCCCCCCCAATTTCCCCCCCCCCCAATTTCCCCCCCCCAATTTCCCCCCCCCCAATTTCCCCCCCCCAATTTCCCCCCCCCAATTTCCCCCCCCAATTTCCCCCCCCCCAATTTCCCCCCCTCCAATTTCCCCCCTCAATTTCCCCCCCTCATTTCCCCCCCCCAATTTCCCCCCCCCAATTTTCCCCCCATTTCCCCCCCCCCATTTCCCCCCCCATTTCCCCTCCATTTTAACTCCCCAATTTTCCCCCTCATTTCCCCCCCAATTTTACTCCCCCCCATTTTTCTCTCCCCCCATTTCCCCCCCCATTTTCTGCTCCTCCCCCCCCCATAAATAGCCTGGCAGCCCCCATTAATCCCTGCTTAATCCCCAGCAGCTGCCAGGGCTGAGAAAGGCCCTTTGAGGGGGAGGGGAAACGGACCGGGGGGGGGGGCGGAAAAGGGGTGGGGGGAGGCTCACACAACCCTCCCAGTCCATCCCAGTCCCCTCCCAGTCCCCACACACTCCCTCTCTATTTCCCTGCCCCCCCCCACCCCGCCTCAAATTCCCCCCCCCCCCCTTAAAAGCATCCAGAGAAGCAGCGACAGAAGCCACCAAAAGCGGACCCCCCCCATTAATTAAGGACACCCCCGTTAATTAACGACCTCACCTCTTAATTAGCGACCCCCCATTAATTAACGACCCCCCCATTAATTAACGACCTCCCCTCCAATTAAGCTTTCCTTTGATAATTAACTTGGACCCCCCCCCCCCCCGATAATTAACTGGGACCCCCCCCCCCCCCCGTATTAATTGGGTTGGACTCCTCCCATGGAGACCCCCCCTGAGGTCGCCCCCCCAGGGTTTGGGGTGTCCCCCCCCCCCCCCAGGGCCACGACTCGCAGCGCTACAGCGGGCGGCAGGGAAGGTAACTGGGAGGACTGGGATGGGTTGAGGGAGGGACTGGGATGGGTTGGGAACGGGGGGGGCGGCATGGATGGGGGGAAGCGGGAAGTAGGGGGGGGATAATGGGATGGGGGGAATGGGGATGGAGGGGGGAAAGAATGGGGGGGGATTGAGGGACTGGGATGGGGAGAAGGGAACTGGGATGGGGAGAAGGGAACTGGGATGGGGGAGAAGGGAACTGGGATGGGGGGACTGGGATTGAGGGGAACTGGGATGGGGAGAAGGGAACTGGGATTGAGGGACTGGGATAGAGGGGAACTGGGATGGAGAGAAGGGAACTGGGATGGGGGAGACTGGGATAGAGGGGAACTGGGATGGGGAGAAGGGAACTGGGATAGGGGAGGCTGGGATTGAGGGGACTGGGATGGGGAGAAGGGAACTGGGATAGGGGAGGCTGGGATTGAGGGGAACTGGGATGGAGAGAAGGGAACTGGGATTGAGGGACTGGGATGGGGGAGACTGGGATGGGGGAGACTGGGATTGAGGGGACCTGGGATGGAGAGAAGGGAACTGGGATAGGGGAGACTGGGATTGAGGGGAAATGGCATGGGGAGAAGGGGACTGGGATAGGGGAGACTGGGATAGAGGGGACTGGGATGGAGAGAAGGGAACTGGGATAGGGGAGGCTGGGATTGAGGGGACCTGGGATGGAGAGAAGGGAACTGGGATAGGGGAGGCTGGGATTGAGGGGACTGGGATGGAGAGAAGGGAACTGGGATAGGGGAGGCTGGGATTGAGGGGAACTGGGATTGAGAGAAGGGAACTGGGATAGGGGAGGCTGGGATTGAGGGGAACTGGGATGGAGAGAAGGGAACTGGGATTGAGGGACTGGGATGGGGGAGACTGGGATTGAGGGGACCTGGGATGGAGAGAAGGGAACTGGGATAGGGGAGACTGGGATTGAGGGGAACTGGCATGGGGAGAAGGGAACTGGGATAGGGGAGGCTGGGATTGAGGGGAACTGGGATAGGGGGAAGGGAACTGGGATGGGGGAGGCTGGGATTGAGGGGAGCTGGGATGGGGAGAAGGGAACTGGGATAGGGAAGACTGGGATAGAGGGGAACTGGGATGGGGAGAAGGGAACTGGGATAGGGGAGACTGGGATAGAGGGGACTGGGATGGGGAGAAGGGAACTGGGATAGGGGAGACTGGGATAGAGGGGAACTGGGATGGGGAGAAGGGAACTGGGATAGGGGAGACTGGGATAGAGGGGAACTGGGATGGGGAGAAGGGAACTGGGATAGGGGAGACTGGGATAGAGGGGACTGGGATGGGGAGAAGGGAACTGGGATGGGGAGACTGGGATAGAGGGGAACTGGGATGGGGAGAAGGGAACTGGGATAGGGGAGACTGGGATAGAGGGGACTGGGATGGGGAGAAGGGAACTGGGATGGGGGAGACTGGGATAGAGGGGACTGGGATGGGGAGAAGGGAACTGGGATAGGGGAGGCTGGGATTGAGGGGAACTGGGATGGAGAGAAGGGAACTGGGATGGGGGAGACTGGGATTGAGGGGACCTGGGATGGAGAGAAGGGGACTGGGATTGAGGGGACCTGGGATGGGGAGAAGGGAACTGGGATGGGGGAGACTGGGATGGAGAGAAGGGAACTGGGATGGGGGAGACTGGGATTGAGGGGAGCTGGGATGGGGAGAAGGGAACTGGGGTAGGGGGGACTGGGATTGAGGGGAACTGGGATAGGGGAGAAGGGAACTGGGATGGGGGAGACTGGGATTGAGGGGAACTGGGATAGGGGAGAAGGGAACTGGGATGGGGGAGACTGGGATTGAGGGGAACTGGGATAGGGGAGAAGGGAACTGGGATGGGGGAGACTGGGATTGAGGGGAACTGGGATAGGGGAGAAGGGAACTGGGATGGGGGAGATTGGGATTGAGGGGAACTGGGATTGAGGGGAACTGATAGGGAGAGAAGGGAACTGGGATTGAGGGGGGGAACTGGGGGGTGGAAAGTGGAATTGAGGAGTAACTGGGATGGGGAACTGGGATTGGAAGGGGGAAACTGGGATGGTGGGGGGGGTTGGAACTGGGATTGCAGGAACTGGAAGAATGGAGGAGGGCTGCGCCTGGAGGGGGGGAACTGGGAGGGCAGTGGGATGGGGAAGGTAACTGGGCCAGGGGGAACTGGGATGGGGGGGGGGGGAACTGGGACACGTGCGGCCGGGCCCTGACCCTGCTGGCTTATGCTAATCCCAGCGCTGCTGCCGCTGCCGCTCGGCTGCCTTACTGGGATGCACTGGGAGCACTGGTGTGCACTGGGAGCACTGGAAGTGCCGGGGTGCACTGGGCTCTACTGGGTGCGCTGGTGTGCACTGGGGTGTACTGGTGTGTAGTGGGAGCACTGGGAATACTGGGGTGCACTGGGAGTGCTGGTGTGCACTGGGGTGTACTGGTGTGTAGTGGGAGCACTGGGAATACTGGGGTGCACTGGGAGTGCTGGTGTGCACTGGGGTGTACTGGTGTGTAGTGGGAGCACTGGGAATACTGGGGTGCACTGGGAGTGCTGGGGTGCACTGGGGTGTACTGGTGTGTAGTGGGAGCACTGGGAATACTGGGGTGCACTGAGAGTGCTGGTGTGCACTGGGGTGTACTGGTGTGTAGTGGGAGCACTGGGAATACTGGGGTGCACTGGGAGTGCTGGTGTGCACTGGGGTGTACTGGTGTGTAGTGGGAGCACTGGGAATACTGGGGTGCACTGGGAGTGCTGGTGTGCACTGGGGTGTATTGGGAGCTCTGGAGTCTACTGGGAGCACTGGTGTATTCTGGGGAGCACTGGTGTGTACTGGGAGCACTGGTGTGCACTGGGAGCACTGGTGCATACTGGGGACGTTGGTGTGCACTGGTGTGTACTGGTGTGCACTGGGAGCACCGGCATATGCTATGAGCACTGGTGTGCACTGGGGTATACTGGGAGCACTGGTGTATGCTGGGGACACTGGTGTGTACTGGGAGCACTGTGGTGTACTGGTGTATGCTGGGGACACTGGTGTGCACTGGGAGCACTGGTGTATGCTGGGGACACTGGTGTGCACTGGTGTGTACTGGGAGCACTGGTGTATGCTGGGGAGCACTGGTGTGTACTGGGAGCACTGGTGCATACTGGGGACACTGGTGTGCACTGGTGTGTACTGGAAGCACTGGTGTATGCTGGGGAGCACTGGTGCATACTGGGGACACTGGTGTGTACTGGGAGCACTGGTGTATGCTAGGGAGCACTGGTGTGTACTGAGAGCACTGTGGTGTACTGGTGTCTACTGGGAGCACTGGTGTGCACTGGTGTGCACTGGTGTATGCTGGGGACACTGGTGTGTACTGGGGCACTGCAGTGCAGCGGATGTGCTGGAGCACTGGTCTGTACTGGTCTGCACTGGGAGCACTGGTGTATGAGGTGGGTGGCAGCAGCAGTTGGTTGTTTTGCTGCCTGCATCCTCCCCCCGGGGCCTCGTTAGGGAAGCACAAACTGGTCCCAGTATGAACTGGGGGGGGGGGGGAAGGAGGAGCGCAGGAGCACCCCTGGGAAGGAGCAGTGGGAGCACTGGGATGGACTGGGCTGCACTTGAGTTGGACTGGGCTGTACTGGGGAGCACTGGGTTGGACTGGTTTGTAATGGGGACCTCTGGGGTGTACTGGGGTGCACTGGGCAGCACTGGGGTGTACTGGTTTGTACTGGGCAGCACTGGGGTGTACTGGCTTGTACTGGGGTGCACTGGGCAGCACTGGGGTGTACTGGTTTGTACTGGGCAGCACTGGGGTGTACTGGCTTGTACTGGGGTGCACTGGGCAGCACTGGGGTGTACTGGCTTGTACTGGGTAGCACTGGGGTGTGTTGGTTTGTACTGGGCAGCACTGGGGTGTGCTGGGATGCACAGCTGTGTACTGGTTTGTACTGGGCAGCACTGGGGTGTGCTGGGATGCACAGCTGTGTACTGGTTTGTACTGGGCAGCACTGGGGTGTGCTGGGATGCACAGCTGTGTACTGGTTTGTACTGGGCAGCACTGGGGTGTACTGGGATGCACAGCTGTGTACTGGTTTGTACTGGGCAGCACTGGGGTGTACTGGGATGCACAGCTCTGTACTGGTTTGTACTGGGAGCACTGGGGTGTACTGGGATGCACAGCTCTGTACTGGTTTGTACTGGGCAGCACTGGGGTGTGCTGGGCTGTACTGGGCAGCACTGGGGTGTACTGGGATGCACAGCTCTGTACTGGTTTGTACTGGGCAGCGCTGGGGTGTGCTGGGATGCACAGCTCTGTACTGGTTTGTACTGGGCAGCACTGGGGTGCGCTGGGATGCACAGCTGTGTACTGGTTTGTACTGGGCAGCACTGGGGTGTACTGGGATGCACAGCTGTGTACTGGTTTGTACTGGGCAGCACTGGGGTGTGCTGGGATGCACAGCTGTGTACTGGTTTGTACTGGGCAGCACTGGGGTGTGCTGGGATGCACAGCTCTGTACTGGTTTGTACTGGGCAGCACTGGGGTGTACTGGGATGCACAGCTCTGTACTGGTTTGTACTGGGCAGCACTGGGGTGTACTGGGATGCACAGCTGTGTACTGGTTTGCACTGGGGTGTACTGGGATGCACAGCTGTGTACTGGTTTGTACTGGGCAGCACTGGGAGCACGGGGATGTGCGGGGGCGGGGCTCCCAGTTAATCCCAGCTGCTCCCAGTTAAGTGCCGCTCCCCGCCCCGCAGCGGCGCCGTGGGCGAGCCCAGGTAAGGGACTGGGAGATACTGGGAGGGCGGCGCGGGGAGACTGGGAGCCTGCTGGGGGCGGGGGGGCAGCGGCAGGGTGGTACTGGGGTGAACTGGGCTGTACTGGAGTGACAGTGGGGTGGTACTGGCGCGTGTGGGGGTGAATCTGGGGTGATACTGGGGTGGACTGGGACCTACTGGAGTGATACTGGGATGGACTGGAGTGATACGGGGAGGGTACTGGGGTGATACTGGTGTGTACTGCGGTGTATTGGGGTGATACTGGGAGGGTACTGGGATGGACTGGAGCGTGATACTGGGGCATACTGGGGTGAATCTGGGGTAATACTGGAGGATACTGGGGCGTACTGGGGTGTATTGGAGCGTACTGGGGTGATACTGGGAGGGTACTGGGGCACACTGGTGTGTATTGGGGCATACTGGAGTGATACTGGGGTGATACTGGGAGGGTACTGGGGCATACTGGGGTGTATTGGGGCATACTGGGGTGATACTGGGAGGGTACTGGGGCATACTGGGGTGTATTGGGGCATACTGGAGTGATACTGGGGTGATACTGGGAGGGTACTGGGGCATACTGGGGTGTATTGGAGCATACTAGGGTGATACTGGGAGGGTACTGGGGCGTACTGGTGTGTATTGGGGCATACTGGAGTGATACTGGGAGGGTACTGGGGCATACTGGGGTGTATTGGGGCATACTGGAGTGATACTGGGAGGGTACTGGGGCATACTGGTGTGTATTGGGGCATACTGGGGTGATACTGGGAGGGTACTGGGCCATATTGGAGTGTATTGGGGTGTACTGGGGTGATACTGGGAGGGTACTGGGGCATACTGGAGTGATAATGGTGTGTACTGGGGTGTATTGGGGTGAATCTAGGGTGATACTGGGAGGTTACTGGGGTGTATTGGGGTCACTCTAGAGTGACACTGGGAGGGTACTGGGATGATACTGGGGTGTACTGGGATGTATTGGGGTGAATCTATGGTGACACTGGGAGGGTACTGGGATGATACTGGGGTGTACTGGGATGTATTGGGGTGAATCTAGGATGACACTGGGAGGGTACTGGGATGTATTGGGGTGAATCTAGGATGACACTGGGAGGGTACTGGGATGATACTGGGGTGTACTGGGATGTATTGGGGTGAATCTAGGGTGACACTGGGAGGGTACTGGGATGATACTGGGGTGTACTGGGATGTATTGGGGTGAATCTAGGGTGACACTGGGAGGGTACTGGGGTGTATTGGGGTGAATCTAGGGTGGTACTGGGGTGATACTGAAGTGATACGAAGGTGATACTGGGGTGTACTGGGAGGTACTGGGTTGATATTGGGATGTACTGGGGTGATGCTGAGGTGGTGCTGGAGTAATACTGGGGTGTACTGGGAGGATGCTGGGGGGGCTGGAGGAGGGGCGCTGAGTCGTGAGAAGGCAGCAGTGGGAGCGTACTGGGAGCGTACTGGGAGCGTACTGGGAGTTGGGAGGGGGAGCGCTGGGCTACTGGGAGGTTACTGGGGTGTTACTGGGAGGCTGCTGGGAGGTTACTGGGAGGCTACTGGGAGATGTGCGCCAGCGAGGTAGGGTGAAGCCAGCAGGTTACTGGGAGCGTTACTGGGATGCCAGGAGGCTTACTGGGAGCTGATACTGGGCGGTGCTGGGATGGGCGACTGGAAGGCACTGGGGCTTACTGGGAGGGAAGGGGATGGGGCGGGGGGAAGCTGCAGCAGCCAATCCTGAGCCAGGAAATATCAGCCCCGCCCCCTCCCCCCCCCCCCCCCCTTCCTCCTCCTCCTCCTCCTCCTCCTCCTCCTCCTCCTCCTCCCAGTGCCACGCCCTGCGCTGGGGCTGCTGCGGGTACCGCAACGCGCCGGGACCCCCGGACTGGGGGGGGGGACACACACAACTGGGACACCCTCCCCCCCCCTCCCAGTTACTGGGACCCCCATACTGGGACTGGGATACCCTTACTGGGAAGTCCTTCATGCTGGGACCCTCCCCAGTCCCCACCCCCACTCCTAACTGGGAGGCTCCCAGTAAGGGGAGTCGCTCCCAGTAACCAGGCGAGCGGTGCAGGTGTGGTGATGGGGGGGGGTCGGGGGGGGGGGGGGTACTGGTGCCAGTGGAGGGATTTGGGGGGGTTACTGGTGCCAGTAAGGGGTGCGGGGGGAGTTACTGGTGGCGGTAGGGGGGTTACTGGTGGAGGGGGGGGGGAGTTACTGGTGGGGGTAAGGGAGTTACTGGTGGCGGTAGGGGGGGGCTAAAGGTACCAGTAAGGGGTCCGGGGGGGTTACTGGTGGGGGTAAGGGAGTTACTGGTGCCCGTTGGGAGGTTATTGGTGGGGGTAGGGGAGTTACTGGTGCCCCTTGGGGGGTTACTGGTGGCGGGGGGGGTGCGTTACTGGTGGGGGTAAGGGAGTTACTGGTGCCAGTGAGGGGTCTTGGGGGGTTACTGGTGGGGGTAAGGGAGTTACTGGTGCCCGTTGGGGGGTTACTGGTGGCGGGGGGGAGGGTTACTGGTGCCAGTGAGAGCTCTGGGGGGGGGTTACTGGTGGCAGAGGGGGAGTTACTGGTGCCCGTTGGGGGGTTACTGGTGCCAGTGAGGGGTCTTGGGGGGTTACTGGTGGCGGAGGGGGAGCTACTGGTGGGGGTAAGGGAGCTACTGGTGCCCGTTGAGGGGTTACTGGTGGGGGTAAAGGAGTTACTGGTGGCGGTGTGGGGGGTTACTGGTGCCAGTGAGGGGTCCAGAGTGGTTTACTGGTGTAGAGGGGAAGCTTACTGGTGCCTGTGGGTGACCCTTTGGGGGGGTTACTGGTGCCAGTGAATGTCCGATGGGTCCTAGTGCCACCCCCTGCCCCAGTGCCAAGTTGGCTCCCAGTATGGGTGAGGGTCTTCCTACTGGGGGGGCGGGGGGGTAGGTTTGGTCTTGTGAGGGGGTCAAGATGCCAATGGAGGGAGGTTTAGTGGTGCCAGTGCCAGTTGTTACTGGTGCCAGTGGGTGCCCGATGCGTTGTCTCGGTGCTGTCTGGGTCCTAGTGCCACTCTCTCTCCCAGTGCCAGTGGTTACTGGTGCCAGTGGGTGCCCGATGCGTTGTCTCGGTGCTGTCTGGGTCCTAGTGCGACTCTCTCTCCCAGTGCCAGTGGTTACTGGTGCCAATGGGTGCCAGATGTGTTGTCCCGGTGCTGTCTGGGTCCTAGTGCCACTCCCTCTCCCAGTGCCAGTGGTTACTGGTGCCAGTGGGTGCCAGATGTGTTGTCCCGGTGCTGTCTGGGTCCTAGTGCCACTCCCTCTCCCAGTGCCAGTGGTTACTGGTGCCAGTGGGTGCCAGATGTGTTGTCCCGGTGCTGTCTGGGTCCTAGTGCCACTCTCTCTTCTAGTGCCAGTTGTTACTGGTGCCAATGGGTGCCCGATGTGTTGTCCCGGTGCTGTCTGGGTCCTAGTGCCACTCTCTCTCCCAGTGCCAGTGGTTACTGGTGCCAATGGGTGCCAGATGTGTTGTCCCGGTGCTGTCTGGGTCCTAGTGCCACTCCCTCTCCCAGTGCCAGTGGTTACTGGTGCCAATGGGTGCCAGATGTGTTGTCCCGGTGCTGTCTGGGTCCTAGTGCCACTCTCTCTCCCAGTGCCAGTGGTTACTGGTGCCAATGGGTGCCAGATGTGTTGTCCCGGTGCTGTCTGGGTCCTAGTGCCACTCTCTCTCCTAGTGCCAGTTGTTACTGGTGCCAATGGGTGCCAGATGTGTTGTCCCGGTGCTGTCTGGGTCCTAGTGCCACTCTCTCTCCTAGTGCCAGTTGTTACTGGTGCCAGTGGGTGCCCGATGTGTTGTCCCGGTGCTGTCTGGGTCCTAGTGCCACTCTCTCTCCTAGTGCCAGTTGTTACTGGTGCCAATGGGTGCCAGATGCGTTGTCCCAGTGCTGTCTGGGTCCTAGTGCCACTCCCTCTCCCAGTGCCAGTTGTTATTGGTGCCAATGGGTGCCCGATGAGTTGTCCCAGTGCTGTCTGGGTCCTAGTGCCACTCCCTGTGCCAGTGATACCAGGAAGATGGTTTTGGGGGGGTGGGGGGGGTGGTGGAAGCGTTCTTGTCTTTTTGAGGAGGGGTCTTTGCCCTCAGGGGGGGTCCCAGTCCGCCCCCTCCTCTTCCCTTGTCTCCCAGTATGGCAGACTACCTGATCAGTGGTGGCACTGGTTACGTGCCCGAGGATGGGCTGACAGCTCAGCAGCTCTTTGCCTCCTCGGAGGGGCTCACCTACAAGTAAGTGGGCACACCTCCCCCCCCCCTTCAGCCTTCCCCTCTCCCTCAACTTTGACTTCCCCCCAGCCCAGTTGGCACCGCTGGCATGTGTGTGCCCACCCAGTATGAAACTGGGAGAGTTAATGTGGGGTTGGGGGGGAAAGTGACATTAGGGACCCTCCCCCCACATCTCCCCTTAATGTCCTCTCTGTGTCCTCCCCACCTCACAGTGACTTCCTCATCCTTCCTGGCTTCATTGACTTCACAGCAGATGAGGTGGTGAGTCCTGGCACCACTCTCCCCCGGGGTGGCATCTCTGGGACATCTGCCCCCACCCCCCGGGGTGGCATCCCTGTGAACCCTGCCCCCGGGGTGGTGCCCACCTGTCCCTACACCAGGGTGGCATCCCTGTGCCCACTTAAGGGTGATGTCCCCATGTCGTTGCCCCCCTGAGGTGCTGTCCTTGTGTGTCCCCCCCCAAGGTGACATCTCATGCCCCCCCTCAGGACACCATCCCCATGCCCTGTCCCCAGGGGTGACATCCTGTGGGTGACCTCTCCCAAGGTGACATCCTTGTGCCCCTCCCAGGGTGGCATCCTTCTGTCCCCCAGATGATGTCCCCATGCTCTGTCCACCTTCCAAGGTGCCATCCTTGTTTGTCACCCCCCCCACACCCCTCAAGGTGACTTCTTCCCCCCCTCGGGTGACCTCCTCATGGATGATGTCCTCACATCCATCCCCCCCACCCCCAGGGCTACCACCCCTATGTCATTGTCCCCTGAGGTGCCATCCTTGTCCCCTTCAGGGTGCCACCTCTGTGCCCCTCTACCCCAGAGGGGACACCCCCACGGTGTGTCTGTGTGTCCCCCCCTCGGTGACATCCCTGTCCCCTCACCAGGACCTGACCTCAGCCCTGACTCGCAAGATCACCCTGAAGACTCCTCTGATCTCCTCCCCCATGGACACTGTCACCGAGGCTGAGATGGCAATAGCCATGGCAGTGAGCACTGGGATAGACTGGGAGCAACTGGGATAGACTGGGAGCCACTGGGAGGAGAGATGGAGTGGGATCGGAGGGGCTAGAGGGCACCCAGAGGGCATGGGGGGCACCAGAGGCTGGGGGTGATGGGGAACAGAGGTGGTAAAAGGAGAGCTGGAGGGAACTGGGAGGCATTGGGATAGACTGGGAGCAACTGGGATAGACTGGGAGGCACTGAGAAGCACTGGGAGCAACTGGTTGGAGTGATGGAGGGAGAATGAAGGGACTAAAGGGCACCCAGAGGGCTGGGGAGCACCAGGGGTTGGGGGGTGATGGGGAAGAGAGGTGGTAAGAGGAGAGCTGGAGGGAACTGGGTGGCACTGGAATGCATTGGGTGGTGCCCACTCTGACCTGGGAGCTGTGTGTGCCCACCCAGCCAGGTTTTGGGGTGCCCAGCCTGACCTGGGAGCTGTGTGTGCCCATCCAGACAGGTTTTGGGGTGCCCAGCCTGACCTGGGAGCTGTGTGTGCCCACCCAGTCAGGTTTTGAGGTGCCCACTCTGACCTGGGAGCTGTGTGTGCCCACCCCAGCCAGGTTTTGGGGTGCCCAGCCTGACCTGGGAGCTGTGTGTGCCCACCCCAGCCAGGCTTTGGGGTGCCCACTCTGTTCCCAGTCTGATCTGGGGCACTGTTGCTTGTCTAATGCCAGTAGAATTTCAGGGAGGGGGCACCCAATTTTTGGGGGTGCCCTTTTGACCCCCCCCTCACCCCCTCTCTTTTGTGCCCCCCCCCTTTGCCCCTCAGCTGATGGGTGGCATTGGCATCATCCACCACAACTGCACCCCTGAATTCCAGGCCAATGAGGTGCGGAAGGTCAAGGTAGGGGCACTGGGGGGGGCACTGGAAGGGGCAAAGGGCACTCAGAGGGGTTGGGGGGCACCAGGGGTTGGGGGGTGGTGGGGAAGGGGGTGGTAGAGGGGCACTGGGAAGGGCAAAGGGCACCCAGAGGGGTTGGGGGGCACCAGGGGTTGGGAGGTGTTGGGGAAGGGGATGGTAGGGGGGCACTGGGAAGGGCAAAGGGCACCCAGAGGGGTTGGGGGGTGTTGGTCGGGGAGGGGGGGGCACACCCAAAAATTAGGAGGGGACCCCCCCCAAACCCCTACCCCTTTATTTTGTATGCCCCCCCCCCCCCACCTTGGGGTACCCCAGACCCCCTCCCTCTATTTTAGGTGCCCCTCCTTGGGGCACCCCAATCCCCCCTCCCCTCCTCGTGTTTTTTAGGTGCCCCCCACCCCTTTTTACTACCTCCCCCCTTTGGACACCCCAATATTCCCCCTCCCCCTCCTCTCCTCATGCTTTCGAGGTGTCCCCCACCCCATTTATCCACCCCCCTTCCTCTCCTCATGCTTTTGAGGTGCCCCCCACCCCATTTATCTACCCCCCCCCCTCCTCATGCTTTTGAGGTGCCCCCCACCCCATTTATCTACTTCCCCCTCCTCTCCTCATGCTTTTGAGGTGCCCCCCACCCCATTTATCCACGCCCCCTCCTCTCCTCATGCTTTTGAGGTGCCCCCCATCCAATTTATTTACCCCCCCCTCCTCTCTTCATGCTTTTTAGCTGCCCCTCACCCCATTTAACTACACCCCACACTCAGGACACCCCAATATCCCCTCCCCCTCCTCTCCTCATGCTTTTGAGGTGCCCCCCACCCCATTTATCTACTCCCCCCTCCTCTCCTCATGCTTTTTAGCTGCCCCCCACCCTATTTATCTACCCCCCCTCAGGACACCCCAATATCCCCCTTCCCCCTCCCCCTCCTCGTGTTTTTTAGGTGCCCCCCACCCAAATTTCATTTGGGTGGGGGGCACCTAAAAAGCACGAGGAGGGGAAGGAGGGGGGGGGGTGTGAGGATGCCCTCACCTCTAACCAATGACTTTTTTGGGGGGGTCCCCCCCTTCTCCCCCCTCCCCCCCCTTTCTTCCCCCCCCCAAAGAAATTCGAGCAGGGCTTCATCACTGACCCGGTGGTGCTGAGCCCCACGCAGACGGTAGGGGACGTGTGGGAGGCTAAATCCCGGCATGGATTCTCTGGCATTCCAGTCACTCAGACAGGGAGGTTGGGAAGCAAACTGGAAGGGATGGTCACATCCCGGGATATCGACTTCCTGGGAGAGAGGGATCATGGGATGAGGCTGGGAGAGGTGAGAAAGGGGGAGGGAGGGATGGGAGAAGGGAGAGGGGGAGGGAGGAGGGGATATAGGATAAGGGAGTGGGGAGGGGGATGGGTGTGTTGGGAGTGGGTGGGGTGGGATGGATGGGAATGGGATAGGATGGGTGGGGTGGGAGGATGAGTGGGGTGGGATAGGATGAGTGGGGATGGGATAGGATGGATGGGGATGGAATAGAGTGGTTGGTGTGGGGTGGGATGGATGGGGTGGGATAGGATGGATGGGAATGGAATAGAGTGGGTGGGGTGGGATGGATGGGGATGGAATTGAGTGGGTGGGGTGGGAGAGGATGGATGGGGATGGGATAGGGTGAGTGGGGTGGGATAGAATGAGTGGGGATGGAATAGAGTGGGTAGGGTGGGAGAGGATTGATGGGGATGGGATAGGGCAAGTGGGGTGGGATAGGATGGATGGGGATTGAATAGAGTGGGTGGGATGAGAGAGGATGGATGGGGATGGAATAGAGTGGGTGGGATAGAATAGATGGGGTGGGATGCATGGGGATGGGATAGGATGGATGGGGTGGGATAGGGTGGATGGGGATGGAATAGAGTGGGTGGGGTGGAATGCATGGGGATGGGATACGAAGGATGGAGATAGAATTGAGTGGGTGGGGTGGGATAGGATGGATGGGGTGGGATAGGATGGATGTGGATGGGATAGGGTGAGTGGGGTGGGATAGGATGGATGGGGATGGAATAGAGTGGGTGGGGTGGGAGAGGATGGATGAGGTGGGATAGGATGGATAGGGATGGGATAGGGTGAGTGGGGTGGAATAGGATGAGTGGGCTGGGATAGGATGGATGGGGATGAGATAGGGCAAGTGGGGTGGGATACAATGGATGGGGTGGGATAGGATGGATGGGGATGGGAAAGGGTGGGTGGGGTGGGATGGATGGGGAAGGGATGGGAATGGAATAGGGTGGATGGAGATGGGATAGGGTGAGCTGGGTGGGATAGGGTAAGCGGGGTGGGATAGGATAGGATGAGGCAGGACACCAGAACGGGAGGAGATGAGGTGGGACAGGGTTGGATGGGGTGGGATTGAGGGCCCTGGTGACAATGACCCCCGCTCAGGTGATGACCAAACGTAATGACCTGGTGGTGGCACCTGCTGGCATCACCCTGAAAGAGGCCAATGAGATCCTGCAGCGCAGCAAGAAGGGTACAGAGAGGGAGACGTCAGCCATGGGGTCACCTCCTGCCACCACCCTGGGGTCACCTCATCCCTTGGGCTCACCTCCATGCCTCCACCTCAGCACTGGGGTCATCTCCATGTCATCTCCATCCTCCAACCTCCCTTCATCCCCGTCCCTTGGTGTCCCCCTCCATCCCTTCCTGTTTCCCTGGGCACTCTCCCCCATCCCTTGACCTCCCCTGTCTTGACATTCTCCATCCCTTGACCTCTTCCATCCCTCGACCTCCCCTACCCCTTGATGGTCTCCATCCCTCTGCCTCCTCCAGCCCTCGACAGTCTCCACCTCTTGATCTCCTCCATCCCTCAACCTCTTCCACCCCTCAATGATCTCCCACCCCTTGATGTTCTCCATCCCTTGACCTCCCTCATGTGACATTCCACATCCCTCAATGTTCTCCATCCTATGACCTCCCCCATTTAATATTCTTCATCCCACAACCCACCCCATTTGACCTTCTCCATCCCTCAACCTGCCCCATCCCTCCACCTTCCCCATTTGACCTCCTCCATCCTTCAACCTGCCCCATTTGATGTTATTCATCCCTCACCCTCCCCCATCTGATGTTCTCCATCCCTTAATCTTCTCCATCCCTCTTAATGTCCTCCATCCTTTGACCTCCCCCATTTGACATTCTCCATCTCACAACCTTCCCCATCCTTCAACCTCCCCCATCTAACATTCTCCATCCCTTAATGTTCTCTCGTCCCTCAACCTCCCCCATTTGACATTCTCCATCCCACAACCTTCTCCATCCTTCAACCTCCCCCATCTGACGTTCTCCATCCCTTTATGTTCCCCATCCCTTTATGTTCCCCATCCCTTTATGTTCCCCATCCCTTTATGTTCCCCATCCCTTGACCTCCCCCATTTGACCTCCTCCATCCCTCAACCTTCTCCATCCTTCAACCTCCCCCATCCCTCCACCTGCCCCATTTGACCTCCTCCATCTCTCAACCTCCCCCATTTGACATTCTCCATCCTTCAACCTCCCCCATCTGACATTCTCCATCCCTTTATGATCTCCATCCCTTTATGATCTCCATCCCTTTATGATCTCCATCCCTTTATGATCTCCATCCCTTGACCTCCCCCATTTGACCTCCTCCATCCCTCAACCTCCCCCATCTGACGTTCTCCATCCCTTTATGTTCCCCATCCCTTAATGTTCCCCATCCCTTGACCTCCCCCATTTGACCTCCTCCATCCCTCAACCTCCCCTATCTGACGTTCTCCATCCCTTAATGTTCCCCATCCCTTGACCTCCCCCATTTGACATTCTCCACCCCTCGACCTTCTCCATCCTTCAACCTCCCCCATCCCTGCACCTCTCCCATCCCTCCACTTCCCCAATTTGACATTCCCTCTCCTCCCCCGCCGCCGTGTGCCTGCCCGCAGGCAAGCTGCCCATCGTGAACTCCAGCGACGAGCTGGTGGCCATCATCGCCCGCACGGACCTGAAGAAGAACCGGGAGCATCCCTTGGCCTCCAAGGACGGGCGGAAGCAGCTGCTGTGCGGCGCCGCCATCGGCACCCGCGAGGACGACAAGTACCGCCTGGATCTGCTGGTGCAGGCCAGCGTCGACCTGGTGGTGCTGGTTCGTACCGCGGCCGCCAGGGGGCGCCACTGCCGGCGGCACTGCTGGCGCTGCCCGCTCGGCGCCGGGGCTGAGGCAGAGCCTGCTCCCAGCCCTCGCTCCCTGCCCTTCGCGGGGGGGCTCTCGCTGCCTTCCCTCCTGGGTGCTCTCCCAGTACCCTCTCATGCCACCTCTGTGCCCTCTTTCTTTCCCCCCCTCTTTCTTTCCCCCCCTCTTTCTTTCCCCCCCTCTTTCTTTCCCCCCCTCTTTCTTTCCCCCCCCTCTTTCTTTCCCCCCCTCTTTCTTTCCCCCCCTCTTTCTTCTCCCCTCTTTTCCCCCCCCCCTTCCTTCTCCCCTCTTTCTGTCCCCCCCCCCTCTTTCTGTCCCCCCCCCCTCTTTCTGTCCCCCCCCTCT
The DNA here is from genome assembly GCF_015220805.1 of Pogoniulus pusillus. Classification (NCBI taxonomy): domain Eukaryota; kingdom Metazoa; phylum Chordata; class Aves; order Piciformes; family Lybiidae; genus Pogoniulus; species Pogoniulus pusillus. The sequence goes on from NC_087267.1 coordinate 47,544,622, forward strand.
TTCTGTCCCCCCCCCTCTTTCTGTCCCCCCCCCTCTTTCTGTCCCCCCCCTCTTTCTGTCCCCCCCCTCTTTCTGTCCCCCCCTTCTTTCGTATCCCCCCCTTTCCCCTCTTGCTGGTGCAGGCCAGCGTCGACCTGGTGGTGCTGGTTCGTACCGCGGCCGCCAGGGGGCGCCACTGCCGGCGGCACTGCTGGCGCTGCCCTCTCGGCGCCGGGGCTGAGGCAGAGCCTGCTCCCAGCCCTCGCTCCCTGCCCTTCCCGGGGGGGCTCTCGCTGCCTTCCCTCCTGGGTGCTCTCCCAGTACCCTCTCATGCCACCTCTGTGCCCTCTTTCTCTCCCCCCCTCTTTCCCCCCCCCATCCCCCCAATGCCTCCCAGTACCTTTCCATTCTGCCTCCAATGCCCTTATTTGCCCTCCCAGTGCCCTGAGTTCGCTCTCAGTACTGTCCCAGTGCCCTCTAATGCCACCCAGTGCCCTTCTATTCTCATCCCAATGCTTACCACTGCCCCTCTGTACCCTCCCAGTGCCCCCAGTACTCTGCCAGTGCCCTCCCAATGCCCTCAATGCCCTCCTAGTGCCCTTCTGTTCCCATCCCAGTGCCTACCTCTGCCCCTCTGTGCCCTCCTAATGCCTCAAATACTCCCCCAGTGCCCTCCCAATGCCCTCAATTCCCTCCCAGTGCCCTCTCAGTGCTCCCAGTACTCTCCCAGTGCCCTTCTATTCCCATCCTTATGCCTACCTCTGCCCCTCTGTGCCCTCCCAATGCCCTCAATGCCCTCCTAGTGCCCTTCTATTCCCATCCCAATGCCTACCTCTGCCCCTCTGTGCCCTCCCAATGCACTCAGTCCATTCCCAGTGCCCTCTCCCTGCCTCCGGTGCCACCCCAATGCCTGCCAGTGCCCTCCCATCACCATCTCAATGTCTCCTATTGCCTCTCCATGCCCACCCAGTGCCACCCCCTTCCCTCCCAGTGCCCTTTGCTGCCCTTCCAGTGCCTCCCACTGCCTCTGTGTGCCCTCCCCCCGGCCCCAGCTGGCAGCCAGTGCCCACTCTCCTGTCATGTGCCCACTTTGGTGCCCCCCAGGACTCATCCCAGGGGAACTCCATCTACCAGATCAGCATGATCCAGTACATCAAGCACAAGTACCCTGAGCTGCAGGTCATCGGTGGCAACGGTGAACTGGGAGGCACTGGGAGAGCATCCTGGGGGGGCTGGCAGGGAGCTGGGGGGGATTGGTGAACTGGGAGGCACTGGGAGCACTGGGAGAGCATCCTGGGGGCGCTGGGAGGGAGCTAGGGGGGATTGGTGAACTGGGAGGCACTGGGAGGCTCTGGGAGAGCATAATGGGGAGGATTGGAGGGCACTGGGAGGGAACTGGGAGGCACTAAGAGGGAAATGGGGGGGAACTGGGAGGGCACAGGGAGGGAACTGGGGCACACTAGAAGGCACTGGGAGGGCATTGGAAGGGCATAAAGGGGCACTGGGAGGGCACAGGGAGGGAACTGGGGCACTCGAGAAGGCACTGGGAGGGCACAAGGAGGGAACTGTGGCACTCTAGAAGGCACTGGGAGGGCACAGAGGGGAACTGGGAGGGCATAGAGGAGAGGGAGGGTACAGGGAGGGAACTGGGACACTCTGGAGGGCACTGGGAGGGCACAGAGGGGAACTGGGAGGGCACGGGGAGGGCATCTGGGTTACTGTGGAGGGCACTGGGAGGGCACAGAAGGGGAAGTGAGGTGGCCCCAGGGGGCACACTGGGAGGCACTGGGAGCTAATGGGTGCCACCAACCCCTTTCTAGTTGTCACTGCTGCCCAGGCCAAGAACCTGATCGACGCTGGCGTGGATGCCCTCAGGGTGGGCATGGGCTGTGGGTCCATCTGCATCACCCAGGAGGGTGAGTGCCACCTCCCCAGTGCCACCCCAGGGTCCCCTCAGTGTGCCCCACCTATGTCCCCTCCCTGTCCCCAGTGCTCTGTGTCCCCTCTGAGGTGAGGCACAGAGCAGCTGAGTGCCCTCAGTGTCCCCACCATGCCCTCCTGTGTCCCCTCCCTGTCCCCTCAGTGTGTCCCTGCAGTGTCCCCAATGCTTTATGCCCCCTCCGAGTCCCCCCGGCTGACTTTTGGGGGGTGGTGGCAGTGCCAGGTGCTGGGGTGGGCAGGGGGGTTGGTGGCAGGGGTGGTGACAGCAGTGTCCCCACAGTGATGGCATGTGGCAGGCCTCAGGGCACAGCTGTCTACAAGGTGGCAGAGTATGCCAGGCGCTTCGGGGTGCCAGTCATCGCCGACGGCGGCATCCGCACCGTGGGGCACCTGGTGAAGGCCTTGGCACTGGGGGCATCCACTGGTAAGTGTGGGCTGGGCATCAAAAGTGGGCATCCAAGAGCTGTGGTTGGCACCCAGAGAGGTGCCAAAGCTGACTCCAGGTGGTAGAGTCACTGGGTGATAGGATGGCATCTGCCTGGCATCACCACTGGTGGCATCTTGCCACCAAGCAGCTGCTGTAGTGATGCCAGCCGTGGCACCACTTGGCATGTATGGAGGTGGCCAGCCTGGCATACTTGATACCCATTGTGGTGCCCATTCTGTCACCAACCTGACATCCACAGTGATGGTGGTCATCCTGGCACCAAGCTGGCACCCACATTGGTGCCAGCCTCATCACCTGACACCCACAAGGGTGACCATTCCCTCTGGTGCCAAACTTGGCAACACCCAACAGCCACAGGGATGCCCAACCTGGCACAAGGTAGCACCCATAAAGGTAGGCAGTGTGTCACCACCTGGCACTCATAATGGTGCCTGCCCTGGCACCAGGCAGCACCCATGAGGGCGGGCAGTGTGTCACTGTCTGGCACCTATAGTGGTGCCCACCTTGGCACCAAGTAGCACCCACAAAGATGAGGCTGGGCAGTATGTCACCACCTGGCACCCACAGCAGTGCACACCCTGGCACCAAGCAGCACCTGTAGTGGTGCCCACCCTGGCACCAGGTAGCACCCCAGAGGGTGAGCATAGTGGCACCACCTGGCCCCCATAGAAGCACCCACGAGGGTGGGCAGTGTGGCACCACCTGGTACCCATAGTGATGCCCACCTTGGCACCAAGCAGCACCCACGAGGGTGAGCAGTGTGGCACCTCCTGGCACCCATAGAAGCACCCACGGGGGTGGGCAGTGTGGCACCACCTGGCCCCCATAGCAGCACCCACCTTGGCACTAAGCATCACCCACGAGGGTGGGCAGTGTGGCACCTCCTGGCACTCATAGAAGCACCCTCAGGGGTGGGCAGTGTAGCACCACTTGGCACCCATAGAAGCACCCACAGGGGTGGGCAGTGTAGCACCACCTGGCCCCCATAGCAGCACCCACCTTGGCGCCAAGCATCACCCACGAGGGTGGGCAGTGTGGCACCACCTGGCACCAATACCCCACATCTACCTTCTCCCTTTCTCCCCCCTCCCCGACACCTTCACAGTTACCTCTTTGGGCTCTCCCTTATCTTTGTACCCACGTTGATGCCAACCTCTGGTGCCACCTGGTGCGAGTGGGGGGGTGTGGGAGAGGGGTGGCCCTCTAACATCTGTGCCCACCTGTGCCCAGTGATGATGGGGTCCCTGCTGGCTGCCACCACGGAAGCCCCTGGGGAGTTCTTCTTCTCGGAGGGGGTGAGGCTGAAGCAGTACAGGGGCATGGGCTCCTTGGATGCCATGGAGAAGAGCAGCAGCAGCCAGAAGCGTTACTTCAGGTACCACTCTGGGGGGGCTGAGAGGGGGGAGAGGTCCCCAGGATCCATCCACACCCCCCCAGGGTCATTGTGTCCCCCCCCCAGGGTCACTGTATCCCACTCAAGTCAAGGTGGCCAAGTGAAGGTAGCTCAAAGGGTGGTAGGAGCCAGCCAGGCTGAGAGGCTCAGCCGTAAATGACTCACTAGGGGGGACTTGGGGGGGGGGCCCAATATCCAACCCCCCCTCCCAATGTCATTGTGTCCCCCCCCCAGGGTCACTGTGTCCCACTCAAGTCAAGGTGGCCAAGTGAAGGTAGCTCAAAGGGTGGTAGGAGCCAGCCAGGCTGAGAGGTTCAGCCATAACCATCACCAGGAGAGGGTCTTGGGGAGGTTCTAGGTGGCTCTTGGTGGGTTCTAGGTGGTCCTTGGTGGGTTCTAGGTGGTCCTTGGTGGGTTCTAGGTGGTCCAGGTGGGGGATCATGACTTTATTTCCCTCACCCAGTGAAGGTGACAAGGAGAAGGTGGCTGGAGGGGTGGTGAGACCCATCCAGCACAAGATCATCTCATAGGAGGGGGTCTTGAGGAGGGTCTAGGTGGCCCTTGGTGGGTTCTAAGTAGCTCTTAGTGGGTGCTAGGTGATCCTTGGTGGGATCTAGGTGGTCCAGGTGGGGGTCCATGACTTTATTTCCCCCACCCAGTGAAGGTGAGACCCCTCCAACACAAGCCCATCTCATAGGAAGGGATCTTGGGGAGGTCCTAGATGGTCCTTGGTGGGTTCTAGGTGGCTCTTGATGGGATCCAGGTGGTCTTTGGTGGGTTCTAGGTGGCTCTTGATGGGATCCAGGTGGTCCTTGGTGGGTTCTAGGTGGTGCTTGGTGGGATCCAGGTGGCTCTTAGTGGGATCCAGGTGGCTCTTGGTGGGTTCTAGGTGGCTCTTAGGGGGATCTAGATGGTCCTTGGTGGGATCTAGGTGGTCCAGTTGGAGAATCATGACCTTATTTCCCCCACCCTGTGAAGGTGAGACCCCTCCAGCACAAGCCCATCTCATAGGAAGGGATCTAGGGGAGGTTCTAGGTGGCTCTTGGTGGGTTCTAGGTGGCTCTTAGGGGGATCTAGGTGGTCCTTGGTGGGATCCAGGTGGTCCTTGGTGGGTTCTAGGTGCTCCTTGGTGGGATCTAGGTGGTCCAGGTGGAGGATCATGACCTTATTTCCCCCACCCTGTGAAGGTGAGACCCCTCCAGCACAAGCCCATCTCATAGGAAGGGATCTAGGGGAGGTTCCAGGTGGCTCTCGGTGGGTTTGTGGTCCTCTGGAGGGGGATGGAAGGGGTGGGGGTGGTCCTCACGTTCCATGCCTGTGTCCCCCTCCCCCCAGCGAAGGTGAGAAGGTGAAGGTGGCCCAGGGGGTGTCCGGATCCATCCAGGACAAAGGCTCCATCCATAAGTTCGTCCCTTACCTGATCGCCGGCATCCAGCACGGCTGCCAGGACATCGGCGCCAGGAGCCTCTCGGTCCTCAGGTGACGCCTCTGGGGGGGGGGGGGGGGGCGGGGAGGGGTGGGGTCAGGGGTGTGGTCAGGGGTGGGGCCTCCCCAAAAACGTCGCCGTGTCCCCACCCAGGTCAATGATGTACTCAGGGGAGCTGAAGTTTGAGAAGAGGACGATGGCAGCACAGATTGAGGGGGGGGTCCATGGGCTCCACTCGTAAGTTTGGGGGGGGGGGGAGGGGATGGAGAAGGGGTGGGGGGGGTTGGGGGAAGAGGGGGAGGGGGTCACTGGGAGGGTAAAGTGAGAGGGTTGTGATAAGATGCCAGGGGGGGGAGGGGGCACCACGTCAGATATGGGGGAGGGGGCACAGACTGCTTCATCCCCATGCCCACCCCCGCAAAGCAAAAGCCTTAAGGGAGGGCACTCAATTTGCCCAGTGCCAACTGGGAGGAGGTGTGGGTGCTCCCAGTCAGCCCCAGTGCAAGGTATGGGTGCTCCCAGTCAGCCCCAGGACGAGGTGTGGGTGCTCCCAGTCAGCCCCAGGATGAGGTGTGGGTGCTCCCAGTCAGCCCCAGGACGAGGTGTGGGTGCTCCCAGTCAGCCCCAGTGCAAGGTATGGGTGCTCCCAGTCAGCCCCAGGATGAGGTGTGGGTGCTCCCAGTCAGCCCCAGGACGAGGTGTGGGTGCTCCCAGTCAGCCCCAGTGCAAGGTATGGGTGCTCCCAGTCAGCCCCAGGATGAGGTGTGGGTGCTCCCAGTCAGCCCCAGGACGAGGTGTGGGTGCTCCCAGTCAGCCCCAGTACAAAGTATGGGTGCTCCCAGTCAGCCCCAGGATGAGGTGTGGGTGCTCCCAGTCAGCCCCAGGACGAGGTATGGGTGCTCCCAGTTAGCCAGTACGAGGTATGGGTGCTCCCAGTTAGCCCCAGGATGAGGTGTGGGTGCTCCCAGTCAGCCCCAGGATGAGGTGTGGGTGCTCCCAGTTAGCCCAGGACGAGGTGTGGGTGCTCCCAGTTAGCCCCAGGACGAGGTGTGGGTGCTCCCAGTTAGCCCAGGACGAGGTATGGGTGCTCCCAGTCAGCCCCAGTACGAGGTGTGGGTGCTCCCAGTTAGCCAGTACGAGGTATGGGTGCTCCCAGTTAGCCCAGTACGAGGTATGGGTGCTCCCAGTTAGCCCAGTACGAGGTATGGGTGCTCCCAGTTAGCCCAGGACGAGGTATGGGTGCTCCCAGTCAGCCCCAGTACGAGGTGTGGGTGCTCCCAGTTAGCCAGTACGAGGTATGGGTGCTCCCAGTTAGCCCAGGACGAGGTATGGGTGCTCCCAGTTAGCCCCAGGACGAGGTGTGGGTGCTCCCAGTTAGCCAGTACGAGGTATGGGTGCTCCCAGTTAGCCCAGGACGAGGTGTGGGTGCTCCCAGTTAGCCCCAGGACGAGGTGTGGGTGCTCCCAGTTAGCCCCAGGACGAGGTGTGGGTGCTCCCAGTCAGCCCCAGTACGAGGTGTGGGTGCTCCCAGTTAGCCAGTACGAGGTATGGGTGCTCCCAGTTAGCCCAGTACAAGGTATGGGTGCTCCCAGTTAGCCCAGCAGCAGACATGGGGGCACTCCCAGCTGCCCCAGTGCCAGGCTCGGGTGCCACCCAGTGTGCCCCAGTTGCAGCCAGTGCTGTGTGTCCTCACTCCCAGTAACAAACTGGTGCAAACTGGGGGGGGAGCAGCAGCTCCTTTAATTCACTCCCTGCAGAGTAGAGCTTGTACGAGGGGGTGGGGTTTAGTTGTAGCTGAGAGAGCTGATTGGCTGCTTGCCTGGGTGCTGATTGGTCCATTGGATGGGAGGGGTTTGATGGGCCAACCAATGGGACTGCTGGTTTGGTTGGATAAGATGGTGGTCAGCTGTGATTGGTTGGCAGGTTGAGGTGCTGGTCAGCTGTGATTGGTTGGCAGGTTGAGGTGCTGGTTGGCTGTGATTGGTTGGCAGGTTGAGGTGCTGGTTGGCTGTGATTGGCTGGCAGGTTGAGGTGCTGGTCAGCTGTGATTGGTTGGCAGGTTGAGGTACTGGTCAGCTGTGATTGGTTGGCAGGTTGAGGTACTGGTTGACTGTGATTGGTTGGCAGGTTGAGGTGCTGGTCGGCTGTGATTGGTTGGCAGGTTGAGGTGCTGGTCGGCTGTGATTGGTTGGCAGGTTGAGGTGCTGGTCGGCAGTGATTGGTTGTCAGGTTGAGGTGCTGGTCAGCTGTGATTGATTGGTTAAGATGGTGGTCAGCTGTGATTGGTTGTCAGGTTGAGGTGCTGGTTGGCAGTGATTGGTTGGCAGGTTGAGGTGCTGGTCGGCTGTGATTGATTGGTTAAGATGGTGGTCAGCTGTGATTGGTTGTCAGGTTGAGGTACTGGTTGGCTGGTGGCAATGTTGGCTGTCTGTGATTGGTTGGTTAAGATGGTGGCCAGCTGTGATTGGTTGACAGGTTGAGGGGCTGGCTGGCTGGTGGAGACATTGGCTGGCTGTGATTGGTTAGTTAGGATGATGATCAGCTGTGATTGGTTGGCAGGTTGAGGTGCTGGTTGGCTGATGGAGATGTTGGTTAAGATGGTGGTTGGCTGTGATTGGCTGTGGGCTGAGGTGCTCGTTGATTGGTTGGCCATGGTGCTGCTGGGCTGTGGTTGGCTGATTGGGATGGTGACTGGTTGGTTGGTTGCGTGAGACGCTGGTTTGCTGTGATTGGTCACTTGAGACAGTGGTTGGCTGTGATTGGTTGGTTACAGCTCTGGTTGGCTGTGCTGGGCTGATTCAGATGCTGGTTTGCCATAGCTGATTGGTTGAGATGGTAATTGGCTGTGGTTGTTGGTTGAGATTGGTCTCTGGCTGTGATTGGTTGGTAGAAGTGTTGATTGGCTGTGATTGGCTGGCTGAGATGCTGGTTGGCTGAGGTTCTGCTTGTCTGCAGTTGGTTGGCTGAGATGCAGGTTGGCCATGATTGGTTGGTTGAGATGATAGCTGGCCGGGATTGGTTGGTTGAAGTGTTGATTGGCTGTGATTGGTTGGCTGAGATGGTAGTTGGCTGTGGTTGGTTGAAGTGTTGATTGGCTGTGGTTGGCTGGCTGAGATGCTGATTGGTCGAGGTTCTGCTTGTCTGCAGTTGGTTGGCTGAGGTGCTGGTAGGCCCTGATTGGTTGGTTGAAGTGCTCAACGGCTTTGACTGATTGGTTGAGATGCTGCTTGGCCATGATTGGGTGGTTGAAGCAATGATTGACAGTGGTTGGCTGGTGAGACGCTGATTGGTTGGCCAAGATGCTGGTTGTTGGATGTGATTGGTCACCTGGCTGAGCTGCTGGTTGGCTGGTTGGGTGAGCAGGATGCTGATTGGCTGGCTGGTTGGGTGAGCAGGATGCTGATTGGCTGGCTGGTTGGTTGAGCAGGATGCTGATTGGCTGGCTGGTTGGTTGAGCAGGATGCTGATTGGCTGGCTGGTTGGTTGAGCAGGATGCTGGTTGGGTGAGCAGGATGCTGATTGGCTGCCTGGTTGGGGGAGCAGGATACTGATTGGTTGGCTGGTTGGCAAGCAGGGTGCTGGTTGGTTGGTGGGTGCCAGGCAGTGTTTGAGGAGGGCACATCTTCCTTGGCACCCTAGGGAGCCTGGCACCAGTGCCAGGAGCCCAGTGCTGGTGCCTAGGCTGTTACTGGTGCCAGGTGGCTTGGGCATGGCATTGATGCTGGTGCCAGTGCTGGGTGGTAGCAGTGCCAGGTGGTAGCAGTGGAGCTGGTGCCAGTGCCAGGTCACACAGGGAGGGGGCAGGAGGTGGTGCCAGATGATGGTGCTGGTGCCAAGTGGTGCCAGTGCCAAGAGATTCAGGCAGGCTCAGTGCAAGTGCCAGGAAGCTCAGCTGAATCATGGTGCCTGTGCCAGGTAGTGCCAGTACCAGATGGCATCAGTGCCAAATGGCTCACCCAGAGTCTGGTGCCAGGGCTGGGTTGTGGTGCTAGTGCCAGGCAGCTTAGCCAGAGCACGATGCTGGCACTGGGTGGTGGCAGTGGTGATGGTGGTGCCAGTTTGCCTTGGTGCCAGTGTCTGTCTGGATCGTGGCACCATTCCGATGCCCATTGGCATCACGGTGCTGATCCAGGCCGCTTGGCCAAAGTGTGGTGCCAATGCCAAGATGGTGTCAGCAGCAGGTGGTGCATTGCCAATGCCCACCAGGATCAGTGGTCAGATGGTGCCCACCAGTGAGAGGCAGCTTGGTCAGACCATGGTACCAATGCCAGGTGGTGCCGGTGCCAACCTCTGTCTAAACCATGTTCCCAATGCCAGGCAGCTTGACCAGAGCACAGCGCCAGTACCAGCTGCTGCTGGTGCCAAGGTCCATCTGGACCATGGTGCCAGCACTGGGGTTGGGGGGGTTGGTTACTCAGTGGGGAGGTTGCTGGTGATGCCAAGGTGCCAGGGTGACCATGTCCCT
>NC_087267.1:47554473-47603294 GCF_015220805.1 Pogoniulus pusillus
TTAGGTTTGGCTTTGGCTTTAGGTTTGGGGTTGAGTTTGGGATTGGGTTTAGGTTTAGGATTGAGTTTAGGTTTGGCTTTAGGTTTGGGATTGTGTTTAGGTTTGGGGTTGAGGTTGGGTTTAGGTTTGGGTTTGGGTTTGGGGGGAGCCATCACCAGTTCAGTTCCCCTCCCTCCACCCCTCCCCAGTCTGTTTCTTTGCTGGGTCCATCTTTGCATTGTTCCCTCCCTCCTCCTTCCCCTTCTCCCTTCTCCCTTCCCTCCCCCCCCCAAAATTAACACCCCCCCAAATATCCCTCCCTCCCCTCCCCCCCCCCCAAATCATTTCTATCTTCATCCAATAATGAACATTTTTGGTTCCTTCAAAGCCAAAAGAAGGAATTTCAGTGCTGGGGGAGGAGAAGGCGGAAAGGGGGAGGTGGAAAGGGTGGGGGGGGAAACCCCCTTGCATCACAACGCCCCCCCCCCAAAATAACAATGAATGAGGACACCCAACCCCCCTCCTCCCCTTAAAAGTGAGGACCTTCCCCCCCCCCAAAATATAAAGGAGGGACCCCCCCCCTTTAAAAGTGAGGACCTTCCCCCCCTTGAAATATATAGGAGGGACCCCCCCTTTAAAAGTGAGGACCTTGCCCCCCCGAAATATAAAGGAGGGACCCCCCCTTTAAAAGCGAGGACCTTCCCCCCCCCTTGAAATATATAGGAGGGACCCCCCCTTTAAAAGTGAGGACCTTCCCCCCCCAAAATATAAAGGAGGGACCCCCCCCCTTAAAAGTGAGGACTTCCCCCCCCAAAATGTAAATGAGGGGACCCCCCTTTAAAAGTGAGGACCTCCCCCCCCTTGAAATATATAGGAGGGCCCCCCCACACCAAAAGAAGCCCCCCCCCCCAATTAAAATAGCCCTTTAATGCCCCCCTCCCTTACACACCTCTCATTTCACAATCATCATTTTGGGGGGGGGGTATTTTAATGAGGGGACAGAGAGAAGGGAGGGAGGGACACGACCCCCACCCCCTTTCTTATACACCCCCCCTCAGCCCCCCCCAGAGAAAAAGACTACAAACAGCTCTGCAGTCATAGGTCAAAGCTTCTAGATTGGTTATTTGAGGGGAGGGGGCCCCCCGAAATTGTATCTTGTCCCCCCCCCCCCGTTATTTTCAGGAGCCTTTAGCCCTGTGAAGAGAGGGGGGGGAAAGTAGGGGGGGGGGCAGACACATACCTCTTTTATACCATCCCCCACTCCTTCCCCAAGGGTAAAATCCAACCTCAAATCCCCCCCCCCCCAAAAATAACCCCCACACAACCCCCCCAAAATAACCCACACAGAGCCCCCCCAAAATAACCCACACATAACCCCCCCAAAATAACCACACTGAGCCCCCCCAAAATAAAACACACATAACCCCCCCAAAATAACCACAGAGCCCCCCCAAAACAACCCACACTGAGCCCCCCCAAATAACCACACTGAGCCCCCCCAAAATAGCCACACTGAGCCCCCCCAAAATAACCCACACAACCCCCCAAAATAACCACAGAGCCCCCCCAAAATAACCACACTGAGCCCCCCCAAAATGAAACACACATAACCCCCCCAAAATAACCACACTGAGCCCCCCAAAATAACCACACTGAGCCCCCCCAAAATAAAACACACATAACCCCCCAAAATAACCACACTGAGCCCCCCAAAATAACCCACACATAACCCCCCCAAAATAACCACACTGAGCCCCCCCAAAATAGCCACACTGAGCCCCCCCCCCAAGAAAATAATCGGGGGGGGAGTTTAAGGTGTTTTTTTGGGGGGGTTGGGTGAGATTTTGGGGTAAATAGTTGAGATTTTGGGGTCGTTCCCAGAGGGGTTTTGGGGTTCAGTTTCTTGGCTTTTGGGGGTTGAGTTGGTGAAGTTTTGGGGGGGGATTTTTTTTGGGGGGGGGTAATTTATTGAGGTTAATTACTTGGGGGGGGGAAGGGAGGGGTTCAGTGAGGAGTTTGGGGTAAATTCTTGAGGATTTGGGTCAATGCTTCAGGTTTGGAGCTACCTCCTGGGAAGTTTTGGGGTGAATTCTGGAGTTTTTGGGGGTGGGCAATGAATTGATGCTGGGGGGGGGATTAGGTGTGAAATTTGGGGTGATTGGGGGGGGTTGGATCAAGAGAGGTTTTTTTTGGGGGGGGGTCTGGGATTTTGGGGCAATTTCTTGGCGTTTTGGAGCAATTTGGTTGCATTTTGAATCAGTTTGAAATTTGAGGCAATTTGGTTGCATTTTGGGGTAATTTGGTTGTATTTTGGAGCAAATTTGTTGCATTTTGAATCCATTTGAATTTTGGGGCAATTTGGTTGCATTTTGGGGCAATTTGAATTTTGGGGCAAATTTGATGTATTTTGGGGCAATTTGGATGCATTTTGAAGCAATTTGAATTTTGGGGCAATTTGGTTGTATTTTGGGGAAATTTGGTTGCATTTTGGGGCAAATTTGTTGCATTTTGGGGCAATTTGGTTACATTTTGGGGAAATTTGGTTGCATTTTGGGACAATTTGGTTGCATTTTGAATCAGTTTGATTTTTGGGGCAATTTGGTTGCATTTTGGGACAATTTGGTTGCATTTTGAATCAGTTTGAAATTTGGGGCAATTTGGTTATATTTTTGGGCAATTTTGTTGCATTTTGGGACAATTTGGTTGCATTTTGAATCAGTTTGAATTTTGGGGCAAATTGGTTGCATTTTGGGGCAATTCCTTTGCATTTTGGGGCAAATTTGGTTGCATTTTGGGGCAATTTCTTTGCATTTTTGAGCAAATTTGTTGCATTTTTAATCCATTTTAATTTTGGGGCAAATTTGGTTGCATTTTGGGGCGATTTGGTTGCATTTTGGGACAATTTGGTTGTATTTTGGGTTAATTTCATTGCATTTTGGGGTAATTTGGTTGCATTTTGAATCAGTTTGAATTTGGGGGCAAATTTGTTGCATTTTGGGGTAATTTGGTTGCATTTTGGGGCAAATTTGTTGCATTTTGGGACAATTTTGTTGTATTTTGGGACAATTTGGTTGCATTTTGGGGTAATTCGGTTGCATTTTGGGACAATTTTGTTGTATTTTGGGGTAATTTCTTTGCATTTTGGGGTAATTTGGTTGCATTTTTTATCGGTTTGAAATTTGGGGCAAATTTGATGCGTTTTGGGGCAATTTGGTTGCATTTTGAGGCAATTTCTTGCGTTTTAGGGCAACTTCTGGCATTTTGGAATCAATTTCTTGCATTTTGGGGCAATTTCTTTGCATTTTGGAGTAGTTTCTTGGCTCCTGGGGGCAATTTCTTGCATTTTAGGATAACTTCTTGGGTTGGGGGGGGGCAATTTCTCAGATTTTGGGGCAATTTCTTGCATTTTGAGGCAATTTCTTTGCATTTTGGAGTAGTTTCTTGTGTTTGGGCAGCAAACTCTTGCATTTTGAGACAAATTGTTGCATTTTGAGTCAATTTCATGCATTTTAAGGCAAATTCTTTGCATTTTGGGATAGTTTCTTTGCATTTTGGGGTAGATCCTTGGCTTTTGGGGTAGTTTCTTGGATTTGGGGAAAAATCCTCAGGTTTGGGGGTAATTTGGTTGCATTTTGGTGCAATTTCTTGCATTTGAGGGCGAATTTGTTGCATTTTGGGGCAGTTTCTTGAATTTTGAGTCAATTTCATTCTTTTTAAGGCAATTTCTTTTCATTTTGGGGTAGTTTCTTAGCTCCTGGGGGCCACTTCTTGTCTTTTGGGGCAATTTGGTTGCATTTTGGGGGAATTTATTTCATGTTGGAGCAATTTCTTGCACTTTGAATCATTTTCTTCCCTCTTGAATCCATTTCTTGCATTTTGGGGCAATTCCTTTGCATTTTGGGGCAATTCCTTTGCATTTTGGGGGCAATTTCTTGCATATTGGATGAATTTGTTGCATTTTGAGTCACTTTCTTGCATTTTGGGGCGATTTCTTTGCATTTTGAATGATTTTTGTTGCATTTTGGGGCAATTTCTTTGCATTTTGAATGATTTTTGTTGCATTTTGGGGCAATTTCTTTGCATTTTGAATGATTTTTGTTGCAATTTGGGGCAATTTCTTTGCATTTGGAATGAATTTTGTTGCATTTTGGGGCAATTTCTTCTCATTTTGGGACGAGTTATTGCATTTTGAGTAATTTTCTTGCATTTTGGAGTCATTTTGTTGAAGTTTGGGGCAAATTGGTTGGAATTTGAGGCAATTTCTTTGCATTTTGGGATAGTTTCTTGGGTTTGGGGGCAAATTCTCTGATTTTGGGGTAATTTGTTTGCATTTGGGGTCACTTTCTTGCATTTAAAAGCAATTTTCTTGCATTTTGGGGAGTTTCCTTTCATTTGGGGATAGGTTCTTGACTTTTGGAGGCAATTCCCTGCATTTTGGGGCAAGTTCTTGCATTTTGAGTCAATTTCTTGTGTTTTGGGGCAATTTCTTGGCACTTTGGAGTTGTTTCTTGGGTTTGGGGAGCAAATTCCTGCATTTTGAGTCAATTTAATGCTTTTTAAGGCAATTTCTTTGCATTTTGGGGTAGTTTATTGGGGTTGGAGGAAATTTCTTCAGATTTTGGGGTAATTTGGTTGCATTTTGGGGCAATTTCTTGAATTTGGGGGCAAATTGGTTGCATTTTGGTGCAATTTATTGTATTTTGGTGCATTTTTTTGCATTTGGGGGCAATTTATTGCATTTTGAGTAATTTTATTGCATTTTGGAGTAATTTCATTGAAGTTTGTGGCAAATTGTTGCATTTTGGGGCAGTTTCTTTGCATTTTGGGGCAATTTCTTTGCATTTTGGGGCAATTTCTTTGCATTTTGGGACAATTCATTGCATTTTGGAGTAGTTTCAATGAAGTTTGTGGCAAACTGGTTGCATTTTGGGGCAGTTTCTTGCAATTTGAGTCAATTTCATGCTTTTTAATGCAATTTCTTTGCATTTTGGGATAGTTTCTTAGCTCCTGGGGGCAACTTCTTGGCTTCTGGGGTAATTTGTTTGCATTTTCAGTCAATTTCCTTGCGTTTTTGGGTAGGTTATTGGGTTTGGGGGCAACTTAATTGCATTTTGGGGCAATTTAGTGCATATTGGATTAATTTCTTGCCTTTTGGGGCAATTTATTACATATTTAATTAACTTCTTGCATTTTAGGGCAATTTCTTTGCATTTTGAATGAAATTTGTTTCATTTTGGGGCAGTTTCTCGTCTACAGGTGGCAATTTCTGACATTTTGGGGTAGTGTCTTGGTTTTGGGGCAATTTCCTTGAATTTTGGGCAATTTGTTGCATTTTGAGTAATTTTCTTGCATTTTGGAGTCATTTCATTGAGGTTTGGGGCAGATTGGTTGCATTTTGGGGCAATTTCTTTGCATTTTGAATGAATTTTGTTGCATTTTGGGGCAATTTCTTGCATTTGGGGGCAAATTTGTTGCATTTTGGGGCAGTTTCTTGTCTACTGGTGGCAGTTTCTTACATTTTGGGATAGTGTCTTGGTTTTGGGGCAATTTCTTTGCATTTTGGGGTAAATTCTTTACCTTTCAGGGTAGTCTTTGCATTTTGGGGTAGTTTCTGGGCTTTTAGGGTACTTGTTTGCATTTTTGATTAGTTTCTTGGCTTTTGGGGTCATTTCCTTGCATTTTGGGGTAGTTTCTTGGCTTTAGAGGGCAAGATCTGGACTTCTTCTGGAGTTTTGGGATCACAGCTTCAGTTTTTGGGGTGGTTCCAAAAGGTTTGAGGGGGATTAAGGTTTTGAGGTCAATGCCTGAGATTTTGGGGTAATTTGTTGGGCTTTGGGGTGATTCTATTTGCTTTGGGGGACAATGAATTGATTTTGGGGGGAGCTATTTCTTGACTTTGGGGCAAAGTCTTGAGATTTGGGGGTGACTTTGTGAGGATCTGAGGTAATGGAGGGTTTGGGGGTGCATTTAGGTGATTTTGGGGTCATTTCATGAGGTTTGGGGATAACTTCTTGTGTTTTGGGGTTGATTTGCAGCAGTTCATTGAGTTTTGGGGGTCATTTCATGAGGTTTTGGGGTAGCCTCTTGTCTTATGGGGGTGATTTGCAGTGATTCATTGAGTTTTGGGGGTCATTTCTTGAAGTTTTGGGGTAACCTCTAGTCTTTGGGGGTGATTTGCAGCAATTAATTGAGTTTTGGGGGTCATTTCTTGAGGTTTTGGGGTCATTTCTTGAGGTTTTGGGGTAATTTCTTGAGGTTTTGGGATAGCTTCTTGTCTTTTGGGGGTGATTTGCAGTGATTCATTGAGTTTTGGGGTCATTTCATGAGGTTTTGGGGTAACCTCTAGTCTTTGGGGGTGATTTGCAGCAATTAGTTGAGTTTTGGGGTCATTTCATGAGGTTTTGGGGACATTTCTTGAGGTTTTGGGGTAACCTATAGTGTTTTGGGGTGATTTGCAGTGATTCATTGAGTTTTGGGGTCATTTCATGAGGTTTGGGAGTCATTTCTTGAGCTTTTGAGGTCATTTCTTGAGGTTTTGGGGTAACTTCTTGTCTTTTGGGAATGATTTGCAGTATTTGAGTTTTGGGGTCATTTCTTGAGGTTTTGGGGCAATTTGTTGGGTTTTGGGGCAATTTCTTGAATTTTTGAGCTTATTTTGTTCATTTTGAGATCATTTTGTAAGGTTTTGGGGCAATTTCTTGAGGTTTTGGGGCAATTTCTTGGGGTTTGGGGCAATTTCTTGGGGTTTGGGGTCAATTTCTTGAATTTTGGAGCTTATTTTGTTCATTTTGAGATCATTTTGAAAGGTTTGAGGCAATTTCTTGAGGTTTTGGGGTTAATTCTTGGGATTTGGGGCAATTTCTTTAGGTTTTGGGATTAAGTCATCAAAGTCTGGGGCAATTCTTGCAGTTTGGGGTCAATTTGTTGAATTTTGGAGCTTATTTTGTTCATTTTTAGATCATTATGTAAGGTTTGAGGCAATTTCTTGAGGTTTTGTGGCAATTTCTTGGGGCCTAGGGTCAATTTCTTGAGGTTGTGGGGTTAATTCTTGAGGTTTGGAGGCAGTTTCTTGAGGTTTTGGGGCAATTTCTTGGGGTTTGGAGCTTATTTTGTTCATTTTGAGTTATTTTTGTAAGGTTTGAGGCAGTTTCTTGAGGTTTTGGGGCAATTTGTTGGATTTTGGGGTTAATTCTTTGGGTTAGGGCAATTTCTTGGGGTTTAGGGGCAATTTCTTGAATTTTGGAGCTTATTTTGTTTGCTTTGAGATCATTTTTTAAGGTTTGAGGCAATTTCTTGAGGTTTTGGTGTTAATTCTTGGTGTTTGGGGTCAATTTCTTGAGGTTTTGGGGCAATTCCTTGGGGTTTAGGGGCAATTTCTTTAATTTTGGAGCTTATTTTGTCCATTTTGTGATCATTTTGTAAGGTTTGGGGCAATTTCTTGGGGTTTGGGGGCAATTTCTTGAGGTTTTGGGGTTAACTCATCAATGTTTGGAGCAATTTCTTGGGGTTTGAAGTCAATTCCTTGAATTTTAGAGCTTATTTTGTTCATTTTGAGATCATTTTGCAAAGTTTGAGGCAATTTCTTGAGGTTTTGGGGTTAACTCTTGAAAGTTTGGGGCAATTTCTTGGGGTTTGGGGCAAGTTCTTCAAGTGTGGGGGATTTTTGGAGGGTTTGGTGGCAATTTGTTGGGTTTTGGGGCTTGTTTTGTTGATTTGGGAGTAATTTGTTGGCTTTTGGGGGCTATTTCTTGAGGTTTTGGGGTAGTTTCTTGGGGTTTGGGGCAATTTCTTGAAGCATTGGGGAAGTTCTTTGGAGTTTTGAGGCAATTTGGGGGGGATTGGGGCAATTCCTTGGCCTTCTGGGACAATTTATTGGGGTTTGGGGACAATTCCTTGACCTTTTAGGACAATTCCTTGACCTTTTGGGACAATTTCTTGGGGTTGGGGACAATTTCTTAGGGTCTGGGGACAATTTCTTGGGGTTTGGGGCAATTTCTTGACCTTTTAGGGCAATTCCTTGACCTTTTGCAACAATTACTTTACTCTTTGGGGCAATTTCTTGGGGTTTGGGACAATTCCTTGATCTTTAGGGGCAATTTCTTGAGGTTTGGGACTGTTTCTTGGGTGTTTGGGACAATTCCTTGACATTTGGGGACAATTTATTTACCTTTTGGGACAATTTCTTGGGGTTTGGAGCAATTTCCTGCAGGTTGGGGACAATTCCTTGACCTTTTAGAGTAATTCCTTGACCTTTTGGGGCAATTCCTTGACCTTTAGGGACAATTTTTTGGGGACAATTCCTTGACCTTTTGGGACAATTTCTTGTGGCTTGGGACAATTTCTTGGAGGTTGGGGACAATTCCTTGACCTTTTAGGATAATTCCTTGACCTTTTGGGCCAATTCCTTGGCATTTGGGGACAATTCCTTGACCTTTTAGGATTATTCCTTGACCTTTTGGGCCAATTTCTTGGAGGTTGGGGACAATTCCTTGACCTCTTAGGGCAATTCCTTGACCTTTTAGGCCAATTTCTTGGTGTTTAAGCCAATTTCTTGGAGGTTTGGAGCAATTCCTTGGGGGTTGTGGATAATTTCTTGCCCTTTTGGGCCAATTTCTTTCCCTTTTGGGCCAATTTCTTGGCGTTTGGGCCAATTTCTTGGCATTTAGGGACAATTCCTTGACCTTTTAGGACAATCCCTTGGGGCCTGGGGACAATTTCTTGGGATTTGGGGTTATTTTGGGTGGTTTGGGGCTTGCTTCTGGACTATGGAGCAGAGCAGTTAATTTCCAAGGGGGGTAAGGGTTGAGGCTTTGCCAGGATTTGCTGCTCTCTCTCAACCCATCAGGTACAAGAAACACATCCAAACAAAACCAACCAACCAAAGTTATACCTTCCCTCTCCCCCCCCAAAAAATAACCTCTGACCCTCCCCAAACCCCCTCCCCCCCAAAAAAAAATCCAAAACCAGCTCTGTACAAAAGTTATTGTCTATTATTATTCTTTTTTTTTAAACCATTTCCCCCCCTCCTTTTTTCATCTCTTTTTTTTTTTGTCTTCTTCATCTTTCTATTGCATTTGGAGGGGAAGGAGTCAAGGTTTGAGGAGGGGGGGAGGGGGAGGGGGGGAAGGGAGAGGCAAAAATCAACCCAAAAAAAAAAACAAACCCAAAAAGAGAAGACCAAAATCCCTCCCCCACCCTCCCCACCCCTACCACCCTCACCCCCCCACCCTCCCCAAAAAAGAAAGGAATATAACAACCCTAAAATCAAGTCATCATATTTGGGTCTCCTGCACCTTGTCCTTGGGGTGGGTTTGGATTATATAAGGGGGCTCAGCCAACGTTGTCCCGGGGGGGTGCAAAGAGTTGCCCAAACTGTTCTCTGTCCAGTGAGCCCCGTGGCCCCCCGCTTTGTAGGTGTTGAAGTTCATGTGGTCATGGATGGTGGTCAACACCTCACCTGAGCTACCGCCACCGCCGGCGCTCGCCGCCGCCGCCGCGGTGGAGGCGTTGGTGGTGTTGGCGGCGGCCGCGGGTGGGATGTCCTCATCCACCTGGATGATCTCCACCGTCCTGGCGGCCGTGACGGTGCTGCGCTGTTGGTGCCGCTTGCGTAGCTTGTAGAAGACGATCAGCATGGCGGCGGCTAGGAGGGTGACCGCCACGAAGCAGCCGATGATGATCTTGGTGGTCTTCATCACCTCGTCCAAGCTGGTTTGCATCTTGTCGGTCGAGTCGGCCGTAGGGACGACGACTTGTTTAGGGGTCCTGGTGGTTTGGACCAGAACGGTGGTGGTGGTGGTGTAGGCCGGTTGGTAACCGGTGGAGGTGGTGGGAACCGGTTTGATGAACTTGGGCGAGATCTCCTCCGGGGAGATCTCGGTGGTCTCCACCGTGACGGTGGTGAAGAAGCTGTAGTTGGAAGTGTTGAGCTCGGCGGTGCTCACGTTGAGGTAAGCCGAGGCGTTGGAGTTGCCGGCCACGTTGGTCACCATGCAGGTGTAGAGGCCGGTGTCGGTCAGCAGGACGTGGGAGAAGTTCAAGGTGCCGTCGTTGAGGACGGAGATCCTGGGGTGGTTGGAAGCGTGGCTCAACACCGTCCCGTTAGGCAGCAACCACCTAACCGAGGACATGGAAGGAGTTCGACACTTGAGCTCGGCCACCCTCCCCTCGGAGATGTTGAGGTCCATGGGGGAGTCCATGATGAAGGGCGCCGAGCACTGGAAGGAGGTTTGGTCCACCTCCACCAAGAACCTGCCCCTCATGTGCAGCGGGGCGTGGCAGCGCCCGCAGCAGGTGGAGTTGGTGGGGATGTACTCCCGCAGCCACCAGGACAACCACAGGATGTCGCAGTCGCAGTCCCAGGGGTTGTGGTGGAGGTGGAGCTCCACCAAGTACCTCAAGGGAGCGAAGAGGTCGTGGGGTAAAGAGGAAAGGTTGTTGTGGGCCAGGTTGAGCTCCACCAGGGCCGTCAGGTCGTCGAAGGCGTTCCTCTCGATCAGGTTGATTTGGGAGTTCATGATCCAGAGCTTCTTGAGGGACTTGAGCCCGTGGAAGGAGCCGGGTTTGATCTCGGGGAAGTGATTCCCGGACATCTCCAGCTCCTCCAAGCCCACCAAAGGGGTCAGGTTGGGCATGTCCTTGATGTTACACATCCCCAGGTTCAAATACTTGAGGTTGTACAGCCCTTCGAAGGCCCCTTCCGAGATGTACTCCAGCTTCTTCAGCTCCCCCAGGTCCAACCTCATGAGGGAGGGCACCCGGTTGAAAGCGTAGGAGGGGATGCTCTCGATGGGGTTGTTCCTCAGCCACAGCTCCCTCAGCTTGGAGAGGTACTCGAAAGCGCCGCTGGGGATGACGGTCAGCCAGTTGTCAAAGAGCTCCAAGGTGTTGAGGCTGGCCAGGCCGTTGAAGGCCCCCACCTCGATCTGCCTGATGGAGTTCCTCCCTAACTGGAGGACCTCCAAGTGATGCAGGTGGCGGAAGGTATCCGCCTGGATCAGCTGGATGTTGTTCTCCATCAAGTTGAGGTACCGAGTGTTGGAGGGGATGCCCGGGGGCACCTCGGCCAGGCCGCGCCGGTTACACACCACCTTGCTGAACTGGTTGGTGCAGGAGCAGACGGAAGGGCAGCTCTGAGGGCCCGGCGAGGCGGCGGCCACGTAGAAGATCCAAGCGTGAACCGTTAAGTAGGAAACCAAAGCTGCCCTCCAGGCGCGGTGACGACTCGGCCAAGGTTGATGGTGGTGGTGGTGGTGGTGGTGATGGTGATGATGGTGATGGTCGTAGTGGTGATACTGCTGCTGCTGCTGCTGCTGCTGCTGCTGGTGGTGGTGGTGGTGCAGAGTTACCTGCCACAAGAGCTTCATGGTGTGGCACGATCATCATTCACCATCATCTGGGGGAGGTTTGGGGTTGGGGGTTGGTTGGAGTTTTGGGGAGGGGGTGGGGGGAGAGGGAGGAGGAGGGGGTATGGAGAAGGAAGAAGGAGTTTTGGGGAGGGGGGAGGGGGGGTCCTGTGTTGCCTACGTGTGTGTGTCCCACACACACACCCCCCCACACCACGACCACCAACCACCAACCATCAACCTCCGGCGCCGCCGGGGAGCACCAGCACCGCCGCCGCCACCTTCGGACTGGTCCCGGCTTGGTCAAAGGGGGGGGGGGGAGAGGGTGGTGATGGGGGGGGGTGGGGGGAGGTTGGGTTTTGAAGGTAGAGAAGTTGGGTTTGGAGTCAGGAAGGTGGGTTTTGGGGGTGGGGGAGGTTGGGTTTTGGGGGGGGTTGGTTTTTGGAGGGGTTTTAAGAGACGGGGGGGCCGCGGGGGTGGGTTTTGGGGGTGGGGAAGTTGATTTTGGGGTCGAGAAGGTGTTTTTTTTGGGGGGGGGGGAGTTGGTTTCAAGAGGGGAAGGGGTTGGTTTTTGGGAGAGGGGTTGGTTTTTGGGAGGGGGAGTTGGTTTTCTGGAGGGGGGGTTGGTTATTGGAGGCGTTAGGCTGGTTTTAAGAGGGGGGGCAACGGGGGTGCGTTTTGGGGGTGGGGAGGTTGATTTTGGGGTCGAGAAGGTGATTTTTGGGGGGGTGGGAGTTGGTTTCAAGAGGGGAAGGGGTTGGTTTTTGGGAGAGGGGTTGGTTTTTGGAGGGGTTGGGCTGGTTTTAAGGGGGGGGGAGGATGGTTTTAGGAGGTTTTTTTTTGGGGGGGGTCACCGAGGATGAGAAGAAAAAAGGGGTTAGGACAAGGCCTTCCCCCCCCCCCCCCCTTTAAAAAACCAACAGTAGGTGATGGGGGAAGGATGGAAGGAAACCTCCCCCCCCCAATAAAGTAAAAGAAATTAAAGTGGCACCTACCTGAGGGGGGGGGTTGAAAGTTTGGGGGGGGGGGCAAAGGGGGGGGGGGTTTGGTTCAGTATCAAAATGAGGCCAAAAAGGAAAAAAAAAAAAAAGAGAGAAAATGGCTCCTGGAGGCTGCAGGGGAGGAGGTATAAAAGGGGAGGGGGGGGGAGAGATTTGGGGGTGTCAGGGACAAAAATTAGGGGGGGGGGGAGGGTGTGGGGGGGGCACCACCGCTAAGCAGGGGCCCCGCAACCCCCCGGAGCTGTCAGCCCCGCCGGGCACCTGGGGTGGCAGCTCCGGCCGTGGGGCAGAGCCGGGGGGGCAGCAGGGACCAGCATGGCTGGGGGGGGGGGGGGGAGGGAGGGGAGGGATTTGGAGGGGGCTGGGGAGGAGGGGAGGGAGGGGGAGGGGAGAAAAAGGGGGGAGGAAATAAGGGTTAAAGTTGTAAAGTTGGGGTGGGATGGGGTCGGGAGAGGAAATGAAAGGAGAAAAAGGGGATTAAAGGATGGGAATTGGAATGAAAAAGAAGTGGTGGAAAAGGAGCTGAAAAAAGGGGGAAAGGGGGAAGGAAAAAAGGGGAAAGAAGGGGGAAATAGGCAGGAATTAAAGGGGAAGGGAAAGGAAACTCCAGTGGAAGAGGGGAACTAAAATAAGGGGGAAAAGGGAATAGAAGGGGAAGTAGAAGGGGAAAGGAGATGAAAATGAAAAGGGGGGGAGAAGTAAAAGGGAAAGGAAATAAAGGGGAAAGAAAAGGGAAAGCAAAAGCAAATGAAGGGGAGAAATAGAAGAGAGAGGGGAAAGAAAATGAAAGGGGGATAAAAGAAGGGGGGGAAGGAAAAGGGAGTGAAATAGAGGGGGAAAGGGAGTGAAATAGAGGGGGAAAGAGACTGAAATAGAGGGGGAAAGAGACTGAAAGGGAGAGGAGAGAGAAAATAAAGGGGTGAGGGGAAAGGTGATTCGAAATAAAGGGGGGAGAAAAGTTGCAAGAATAGGGGGGGAGGGGGAAAAAGAAAGGGAAGGAAAAGAGGGGAAATAAAAATAAGGGAGGAATGGGGATAAAGGAGGCTGGAAATGGGGGGGGAAGGGGGAAATGGGAGTAAAGGGGGAAGAGAATGAAAGGGGAAATGAAATAAAGGGGAAGTAAAAGGGAGGGAAGAGAAAATCAAAGGGGAAATAAAATGAAGGGGAAGTAAAAGGAAGAGAAGAGAAAATAAAAGGGGGGGTAAAAGGGAGGGAGAAGGAAGTGAAGGGATAAAATGAAGGGGAAAGAAAACGGAGGGAGGAGAAAATAAAGGAGAAATAAAAGGGGAAATTAAAAGGGGAAAATTAGCAAAAGGGAAAATTAATTGAAATAAAAGGGGGCTAAAAATAAAGGGGGGGTTGAAATAGAGGGGGGATAAAGGGAACTAAGAAGGGAAATGGAGGTAAAAGTAAAGGGAGAATCAAATTAAAGAGGGAAAATGGAGGGGGGAAAGGAAAATGGAAAGGGAGAAGAAAAGAAGGAAAGGGAGAAGAAGAAAAGGGGAAAGAAAAATGAAAAGGGAGAAGAAAAGATGAAAATGGAAAGGGGGAAGGAAAAAGGGAAAGGGGAAAGAAAAAATGAAAAGGAAAAAGGGAAAGGAAAATGGAAAGGCAGAAGGAAAATTTAAAGGGGAAAGGAAAATGAAAAGGGGAAAGGAAAATGAAAAAGGGAAAGGAAAATGGAAAGGGAGAAGAAAAAATGAAAAGGGAAAGGGAGAAGAAAAATGAAAAGGGAGAAGAAAATTAAAAGGGGAAGAAAAATGAAAAGGGAGAAGAAAAAATGAAAGGGGAAAGAAAAAAAAGGGAGAAGAAAAAGGAAAAGGGAGAAGGAGAAAAAAAAAGGGGGAAAGAAAAACGAAGAGGGAGAAGAAAAAATGAAAAGGAAGAAAAATGAAAAGGAGAAAGAAAAATGAAAAGGAGAAAGAAAAAATAAAAGGGAGAAGAAAAGTGAAAAGGGGAAAGAAAAATGAAAAGAGAGGAGAAATGAAAAGGGAAAGGGAAAAAATAAAAAGGGAAAGAAAAATGAAAAGGGAAAAGAAAAAATCAAAGGAAAAGGGGAAGAAAAAGGAGGAGGGAGGAAAAAAGGAGGAAAAAATAAAGATTAAAGATGAAAATAAAGCGGGGGGGGGGGGGAAGGTGGTTAAAAGGCAAGAAAAGGTTGAAAAATTAGAAGGAAAAGGAAGGGAAAAAAATAAGGAAAATAAAAACGGAGTCGAGGGGGGAGAGAGAGAAGAGGATTGGAAGGGGGGGGGGGGGGGAGGAAAGGAATCAAATTAAGGCTGCAAAAAAAATGGGCTCTAAAAATAGCCCCCAAAGGGCAACCAAAAAAAAAAACCCCAAAGCCACCCCGAGAAAAGCAGGTAAAAAAGCAACCAATCTCCCACCTCCGAATCGCTAACCCCCCCCCAAAAAATAATAACCCCCCCCAACCCCACCGCACAAGAAAAGAAAACCCGCGGAGAGAACGCGGAGCGAACCAAGCCTCTTCCTCCCCTCCCCTCACTCCCCTCCTCCTCCTCGCCCCCCTTTTTCTTTAGCGCAGGGAATTAAAAGGGGGGAAGGGAATTGAAGAGGGGGGGGGGGGTCCAAGGTGGGATTTTAGGATTGAGGTTAAGGTTAAAGGGGAAGGGGAGGGAGGGAGGGAGGGAGGAAGGAAGGGGGGAGAGGAAAGGGGGGGGGGGAGGTTTAAAGAAGCTAAGGGGGGGGGTCCCCAAATCCAAACCCCCTCCTCCCCCCCCCCCCCCTCTCTCCTCTCCGTTTTGGTCGAGGGGGGGTTTTTTTTCGGTCGTTGGTTGGTTTTTGGGGTTGGGGTTTTTTTTTGGGGGGGGGGGAGGTTTTTTTTCTTCGTCTTCTTCTTCTTCCCGCGTTGTTTTGCGCGTCCCGCGGATCTCTCGCCTCCTCCTCCTCCTCCTCTTCTCCTCCTCCTCCTCCTCCTCTTGTTTTCAGCAGCGGGGGGGTTTGTCGCTGGTGCCGGTGGTGACGGTGGCGGTGGCGGCGGCGGCGGCGGCGGCAGTGATGTCGCCGGGCATGGTCCGTCGGAAAGGGTTGAAGCAGCGGAGAGAGGGAGGGGGATGGGGGTTGGTGATGCTAAGGGAAGTCAGCGGTAAGGAGGAAGGGGGTGTGTGGGAGGGGGGTGGGGGGGAGGGGGGAGACACCCCGCGGAAATGTTCCGCGGGGCGCGGAGCGCTGCGAGAGCGGCAGCGGAGGAGCGGCGGCGGCAGCGGCAGCAGCAGCCGCGCAGGCGGCTCTCGCATCCTTTTGTCCTTCACTTGCCAGCGCCGAGGAATTGCTGACGCATCGCGATGCTCAGCACCCAGCACCCCCCCGCTTCAAAGCTTAACCCCCCCACAACGCGCAGCCCTCTTGCAAACCTCCCTCCCCACCCCACCCCCCCCCCCAAATTCCACCACCCCCCAAAGGCGACCACTGAGGTTTGAACTCCTCTCGCAGCATCACTCAGCATCTTCAGACCCCCAGCTGAACCTCTGATGGCTTTAATAAGCTTCCTCCTCCTCCTCTTCCTCCTGTTTTAATGAGGGGGGTGTTAAAGGTGTGTGCCCCCCCCAAATTCTACTACAGGGACTCCTCTCCCATCATCACTCAGCATCTTCATTACCCCCAACTCAGTCTCTGATGGCTTTAATAAGCTTCCTCCTCCTCCTCTTCCTCCTGTTTTAGTGAGGGGAGGGGGTTGTTAAAGGTGTGTGCCCCCCCCACCCAGATTCCACCACAGGGGTTCAAACTCTTCTCCCATCACCCCTCGACCTCTTCATACCCCCAAACTCAACCTCTGATGGCTTTAATAAGCTTCTTCCTCCTCCTCTTCCTCCTGTTTTAATGGGGGGAGGGGGTTAAAGGTGTGTGCCCCCCCCCCAAATTCCATCACAGGGGTTCAAATTCCTCTCCCATCATCACTCAACATCTTCATACCCCCAACTCCATCTCTCAACCTCTGATTGCTTTGATAAGCTTCCTCCTCCTCTTCCTCCAAGCTTCCTCCTCTTCTTCCACATAGTTTAATATGGGGAGGGGGTTAAAAGGTGTGTCCCCCCCAACCCAAAATCCCCCACCCCAGATTCGACCACTGAGGTTTGAACTCCTCTCGCAGCATCACTCAACATCTTCATACCCCCAAACTCAATCTCTGATGGCTTTAATAAGCTTCCTCCTCCTCTTCCTCCTGTTTTAATGAGGGGGGGTTAAAGGTGTGTGCCCCCTCCCAGATTCTACTACAGGGTTTCAAACTCCTCTCCCATCACTACTCAACCTCTTTCTACCCCCAACCAAATCTATTTGATGGCTTTAATAAGTCATTATTGCCTCCCCCCTCCCCAAAATCAACCTCAAGGCTGAGACCTGGCACAAGTTGTGGCACTGGTGACAAGGACAGACTTGGCTTTGGGGTCACTTGGGGGGGGGGGGGGGGATGTTGTGGCTCCGTGCTCCCCCTGACAGCCCCCACCCCTGTCTCGGCATGTGGAGATCCCCCTCAATAGTGCAGCCCCCCCCCAGTATTGCCTCCCTCCCCCCATTGTCTCCCCCTCCCCCCATTGTCTTCCCCTCCCCAAATCAACCTCAAGGCTGAGACCTGGCACGAGTGGTGGCACTGGTGACAAGAACCACGGAGCAGAGTTGTGTGCCCATGGAGCTGAGTTGTGTGCCCATGGACCACATCTATGTGCCCATGGAGCAGAGTTGTGTGCCCATGGAGCAGATCTGTGTGCCCATGAAGCTGACTTGCATGCCCATGGAGCAGAGTTGGGTGCCCATGGAGCAGAGTTGGATGCTGGTGGAGCAGAGTTGTGTGCCCATGGAGCTGACTTGCATGCCCATGGAGCAGAGTTGGGTGCTGGTGGAGCAAAGTTGTGTGCCCATGGAGCAGAGTTGTGTGCCCATGGAGCTGACTTGCATGCCTATGGAGCAGAGTTGGGTGCTGGTGGAGCAAAGTTGTGTGCCCATGGAGCAGAGTTGTGTGCCCATGGAGCAGAGTTGTGTACCCATGGAGCTGACTTGCATGGGCAGAGTTGGGTGCTGGTGGAGCAGATTTTGGTGCCCATGGAGCAGATTTTGGTGCCCATAGAGCAGACCTAGGTGCCCATGGAGCCAATTTTGATGCCCACAGAGCAGAGTTGTGTGCCAGGCTTGCCCACCCCACACCCACCCACCTGCTCTGCCACATCCAGATCTCCTTTGTGCGTCCGGGCGAGGCTTGGGAGCGCTCAACCCTGAAGCCGGAGATGATGATGATGAGGATGGGCAGAGGAGGGCAGGGATGGGTCCTCACCCCGCTCTGAAGGTTGCCAGGCTGCTGATGCCCTCCCCTGCTGCTTGCCCACAGGTGGAGGTGGAGGTGGAGAGCATGGACAAGGCTGGCAACTTCATCGGCTGGCTGCACATCGAGGGGGTCAACCTGTCGGTGGCGCTGGTGGAACAGGCCCTCTCCAAGGTCCACTTCACCGCCGAGAGGAGCTCCTACTACAAGGCCCTGCTGGCTGCAGAGGAGGCTGCCAAGCAGAAGAAGGAGAAGGTGGCACCTAGCAGGATGGGCTCCCATCCTTTGAGGGCTGACCCCCATGCCAAGAGATGGCACCGCTCAGAGAGGTGGCCCACTTGGAGGGATGTCTCCGCTCCCCCCTGAGGGTTGTCTCCACGTCTAGAGGTGTCTCTGCCCCTGGACATGTCCCACCCTAAGAGATGTCTCCACCCTGAAGGTTGTCTCCATGTCTGGAGGTGTCTCTGCCCCAAGAGATGTCCCACCCTAAGACATGTCTCACCCTGAGATGTCTCCACCCTGAGGGTTGTCCCCATGTTTAGAGGTGTCTCTGACCCTGGAGATGGCCCACCCTAAGAGATGTCTCCTCTGTGAGGGTTGTCTCCATGTCTAGAGATGTCTCTGCCCCTGGAGATGTCCCACCCTAAGAGATGTCTCCTCTGTGAGGGTTGTCTCCATGTCTAGAGATGTCTCTGCCCCTGGAGATGTCCCAGCTTAAGAGATGTCTCCACCCTGAGGGTTGTCTCCATGTCTGGAGGTGTCTCTGCCCCTGGACATGTCCCACCCTAAGAGATGTCTCCACCCTGAGGGTTGTCTCCATGTCTGGAGGTGTCTCTGCCCCTGGACATGTCCCACCCTAAGAGATGTCTCCACCCTGAGGGTTGTCTCCATGTCTGGAGGTGTCTCTGCCCCTGGAGATGTCCCACCCTAAGAGATGTCTCCACCCTGAGGGTTGTCTCCATGTCTGGAGGTGTCTCTGCCCCTGGACATGTCCCACCCTAAGAGATGTCTCCACCCTGAGGGTTGTCTCCATGTCTGGAGGTGTCTCTGCCCCTGGACATGTCCCACCCTAAGAGATGTCTCCACCCTGAGGGTTGTCTCCATGTCTGGAGGTGTCTCTGCCCCTGGACATGTCCCACCCTAAGAGATGTCTCCACCCTGAGGGTTGTCTCCGTATCTAGAGGTGTCTCTGCCCCTGGAGATGTCCCACCTTGAAGGATGTCTCAACTCCAAGAGATGTCTCCACCCTGAGGGTTGTCCCCATGTCTAGAGATGTCCCTGCCCCTAGAGATGTCTCCACCTTGAGGGATGTCTCCTCCCTGAGGGTTGTCTCCTCCCTGAGGGTTGTCTCCACCCCTTGGGATGTCTCCACCTTGAAGGTTGTCTCCCCCCCTTGGGATGTCTCCACCTTGAAGGATATCTCCACCCCTAGAGTTGTCTCCCCCCTGAGGGTTGTCTCCACCCCTAGAGATGTCTCCACCTTTAGGATTATTTCTACCCCAAGAGATGTCTCCACCCCTAGACATGTCCCCACCCCAAGAGATGTCAGCCCCCCCAGAGATGTCCCACCTTGAAGGATGTCTCCACCCCAAGAGATGTCTCCACCCCAAGGGATTTCTCCACCCCAAGAGATGTCTCCACCCCAAGGGATTTCTCCACCCCAAGAGATGTCCCCACCCCAAGGCATGTCCCCACCCGAGGCCCATGGACCGCGACAGCAGCTTTCTGGAGACCATCTGCTGGGTGCCACCTTGCTGATGGCATCAATCACAGCCTTGAGGTCCTTTGACCAACCCAGGGTGTCCCACTGGCCCCCTCCAGGTATGGTCCCACTACGAGGAGACCCCAGTGGAGGAGGTGGTGCAGGTGCTGGAGGAGAAGGAGCGCACAGCCAACTACAAGCCTGTCTTCGTGACGGAGATCACAGACGACCTCCACTTCTACGTGCAGGACGTGGAGACAGGTAGGGTGGACCTTCGAGGAGGAGGCCTGCTGAAGCTGCTGAGATCCAGCAGCAGGTCCTGGATCCACCTTTTCTCCTGGCCAGGAGCTCAGCTGGAGAAGCTGATGGAGAACATGCGTACCGAGGTGGGCAGCCACCCGCCCGTCGAGGGCTCCTACGCCCCCCGGCGCGGAGACTTCTGCATCGCCAAGTTTGTGGATGGAGAATGGTGAGGATGAGGAGGTCCTGCACTGCCTCAGCACCGCTCCTGAAGGGTGCAGGGGGGTGGTGGTGAAGGCCACACCTCGATGTGCTTTTGGGCTGAGAGCTCTGTCTGCTACCTTGTCCGAAGGTACCGAGCCAGGGTGGAGAAGGTGGAGTCGGCCTCCAAAGTTCACATCTTCTACATTGACTACGGCAATGTGAGTGGGCAGCATCTCCGCGGGCACACACCCCTCCTTCCCCCCAGCCACCCCTCCTTCCCCCCAGCCACCCTCCCTCCTTCCCCCCAGCCACCCTCCCTCCTTCCCTCCATCCACCCCTCCTTCCCCCCAGCCACCCCTCCTTCCCTCCAGCCACCCTCCCTCCTTCCCCCCAGCCACCCTCCCTCCTTCCCTCCATCCACCCCTCCTTCCCCCCAGCCACCCCTCCTTCCCCCCAGCCACCCTCCCTCCTTCCCTCCAGCCACCCTCCCTCCTTCCCTCCATCCACCCCTCCTTCCCCCCAGCCACCCTCCCTCCTTCCCTCCATCCACCCCTCCTTCCCTCCAGCCACCCTCCCTCCTTCCCTCCAGCCACCCTCCCTCCTTCCCTCCATCCACCCCTCCTTCCCCCCAGCCACCCTCCCTCCTTCCCTCCAGCCACCCCTCCTTCCCCCCAGCCACCCTCCCTCCTTCCCCCCATCCACCCTCCCTCCTTCCCTCCATCCACCCTCCCTCCTTCCCTCCATCCCTCCCTCCTTCCCTCCATCCACCCCTCCTTCCCTCCAGCCACCCTCCCTTCTTCCCTGCAGCCACCCCTCCTTCCCCCCAGCCACCCTCCTTCCCTCCGTCCCTCCCTCCTTCCCTCCATCCACCCCTCCTTCCCTCCAGCCACCCCTCCTTCCCCCCAGCCACCCTCCCTCCTTCCCTCCATCCACCCCTCCTTCCCTCCACCCACCTATCCCTCCCTCCAACTCTCCCTCCATCCTTCCATTCATCCTTCCCTCCCTCCACCCCTCCACCCCTCCATCCATCCATCCATCCATCCATCCATCCATCCATCCATCTCTACCTCCATCCATCCCTCCCTCCATTCACCTATCCCTCTGCTCATTCCTCCCTCCATCCATCTATCCTTCCCTCCACCTTTCTATCCATCCATCCATCCATCCATGCCTCCACCCATCCACTCATCCCTCCCTCCACCTTTCTATCCATCCATCCATCCATGCCTCCACCCATCCACTCATCCCTCCCTCCACCTTTCTCTCCATCCATCCATCCATGCCTCCACCCATCCACTCATCCCTCCCTCCACCTTTCTCTCCATCCATCCCTCCCTCCATCCCTCCCTCCCTCCACCTTTCTATCCATCCACCCACCCCTCCCTCCCTCCACCCTTCTATCCATCCATGCCTCCATCCCTCCATGCACCCCTCCCTCCCCCATGCCCCTCAGGAGGTGCCCATCACCACTGGGTGCCCTTCTCTCTGCCCCCGCAGAAGGAGATCTTACCCTCCACCCGCTTGGCCGCCTTGCCCCCAGCCTTCAGCACCAGGGTCCTGCCAGCCCAGGCCACCGAGTACAAGTTTGCCTTCATCCAGGTGCCCCAAGACGTAAGTATGGAGCCCACCAAGAAGCTTTAGGGTGTGATGCTCTTCCAGCTCCTTGCTAGGAGCTCAGGGCCCAACCCCATGCCGTTGGGTGCCGCAGGAGGACGCCAGGGCAGACGCGGTGGACAGCGTGGTGAGGGACATCCAGAACACCCAGTGCCTGCTCAACGTGGAACACCTGGGGCCAGGCTGTCCCCACGTCACCCTCCAGTTTGCTGACTCCAAGAGCGACGTCGGCTTGGGCTTGGTCAAGGAAGGCTTGGTCATGGTGGAGGTGCGCAAGGAGAAGCAGTTCCAGAAAGTGGTAGGTGGTGGTGGGGGATGGGGGATGGTGATGGGGCATGGTGGGGCATGGTGGGTGCTGATGAGTGATGGTGGGTGGTGATGGGGCATGGTGGGTGCTGTTGAGTGATGGTGGATGGTGATGGGGCATGGTGGGTGCTGTTGAGTGATGGTGGGTGGTGATGGGTCATGGTGGGTCATGGTGGGTGCTGATGAGTGATGGTGGATGGTGATGGGGCATGGTGGGACATGGTGGGTGCTGTTGAGTGATGGTGGGTGGTGATGGGGCATGGTGGGGCATGGTGGGTGCTGATAAGTGATGGTGATGGGTCATGGTGGGTGCTGTTGAGTGATGGTGGATGGTGATGGGGCATGGTGGGTGCTGATGAGTGATGGTGGATGGTAATGGGGCATGCTGGGCCATGGAGGGTGATGGTGGTTCATAGAAGGTGATGGTGGGTGATGATGGTTCAAGGAGGGTGATGGTGGATGGTGATGGGTCATGGAGGGTGATGGAGGATGGTGATGGATTGCAGTGGGTGATGGTGGGTGGTGATGGGTAATAGAGGGTGGTGATGGGTCATAGAGGGGAATGATGGGTGATGATGGGGTGGTGATGGGTGTCAGAGAGTGCTAATGGGTGATGTTGGGTCATGGAGGGTGATGGTGGGTGGTGTTAGGTCATGATGGTTCATGGAGGGTGATGATGGGTGGTGATGATGGGTGGTGATGGGTGATGGTGGGTGGTGATGGGTCACAGAGGGTGCTGGTGGGTGATGATGGGTGCTGATGGTTCACAGAGGGTGCTGGTGGGTGCTGGTGGGTGGTGATGGGTCACAGAGGGTGCTGGTGGGTGACACTGGGCTCTGCTGGGTGTCCCCACCCCAGATCACAGAGTACCTGAACGCGCAGGAGACAGCCAAGAGCGCGCGGGTGAGTTATGGGCTGGGGCAGCAGGGACCTTCTTTGGGGGGGCTCCCTGCTGCAGTCCCTTTGGCCTTGAGGGAGGTGCTGGATCCATCCTACTCCATCCCTGGGGATGCTTTTGGGATGTGTCTGCCCCCAGTTGATTTCTTCTTGAGGGGAGGGCTGGGGGGGGAAGTGTGACCTAAGATGTGACCTCCTCCATCTCCAAGGAGATGTTGGATGCGGTTCCGCCCTCTCCAAAGTGATCCTGGCTATGGCATTCCATCGTCTGGGAGACAATCCCAGACCTAACCCTACCAATCCCTGGGGATACTTTTGGGATGTGTCTGCCCCCAGTTGATTTCTTCTTGAGGGGAGGACCTGGGGGGGAAGTGTGACCTAAGATGTGGCCTCCATCTCCAAGGAGATGTTGGATGCAGTTCCACCCTCTCCAAAGTGATCCTGGCTATGGCATTCCATCGTCTGGGAGACAATCCCAGACCTAACCCTACCGATCCCTGGGGATACTTTTGGGATGTTCCCCCCCCCACACACACAACTCAGTCCTTTTGGGGGTGGTGACCCAAGAGTGTGACCTCCTCTTCCTCCTCCTCCACCTTCTCCTCCAGCTCAACCTGTGGCGCTACGGCGACTTCCGCGCCGACGACGCAGACGAGTTTGGCTACAGCCGTTGAGGGATGAAGCTTTGGGGACCTCCACCAACCTTGCCACCACTGTTAATGTCCCCATGGCTGCCACCCCACCCCACCCCCCCGCCCCACCCCACCTCCTCCTCTCATCCCACCCAACCCCAGCTGGCCATAACTCTCCACCCAACCCCCTCCAAGCCTGTATTTAACGCTTTGGTGGCCCAATAAAGGTAGTCAAGCGTCTGCTGGTGGCTTCTTCATCCACTCACAGAGCCAAGCAGGTTGGCAGAGCCCTCCAAGCTCATCCAGCCCTGCCCAAGCACCCAGCCCATGGCACTCAGTGCCCCAGCCAGGCTTGGCTGCAACACCTCCAGCCACAGCCACTCCACCACCTCCCTGGGCAGCCCATTCCAATGCTAATCACTCTCTCTGACAACAACTTCCTCCTCACAGCCAGCCTAGACCTGCCCTGGCACAGCTTCAGCCTCTGGCCCCTTCTTCTGTTGCTGCTTGCCTGGCAGCAGAGCCCAACCCCACCTGGCTACAGCCTCCCTGCAGGCAGCTGCAGACAGCAATGAGCTCTGCCCTGAGCCTCCTCTGCTGCAGGCTGCACCCCCCCAGCTCCCTCAGCCTCTCCTCACAGGGCTCTGCTCCAGGCCCCTCACAGCTTTGGCGCCCTCCTGTGGACACCTTCCAGTACTGCAACATCTCTGCAATGGAGGAGCCCAGAACTGGACACAGCACTGCAGGGGTGGCCTGAGCAGTGCTGAGCACAGGGGCACAAGAACCTCCCTTGTCCTGCTGCCCACACTGCTCCTGAGCCAGCCCAGGATGCCATTGGCTCTGCTGCCCACCTGGGCACTGCTGCCTCAGCTTCAGCTCCTCTCCCCCAGCACCCCCAGGGCCCTCTCTGCCTGCCTGCTCTCAGCCACTCTGGCCCCAGCCCCAAGTGCTGCTTGGGGTTGTTGTGGCCAAAGTGCAGAACCTGCCCTGGGCCTTGTTCAGTCTCATCCCCTTGGCCTCTGCCCACCCATGCAGCCTGGCCAGGTCCCTCTGCAGGGCTCTGCTACCCTCCCACAGCTCCACACTGCTCCTAGCTTGGTGCCAGCTGCACACTCACTGCTGCTGGACTCAGTGCCCTGCTCCAGAGCAGCAATGAAGACACTGACCAGGCCTGTGCCCAGCACTGACCCCTGGGGCACAGCACTGGTGCCAGCTGCCAGCTGGGTGTGGCACCATTCAGCACCACTCTCAGGGCCCAGCCCTGCAGCCAGGTCTTGACCCAGGTTGAGGAGGCAGCACCATAACAGTGTCACCTCACCTCGAAGCAGTCTCTTGGCCTCAGGGACATTCCACCACCTAGACCACCCCCACCCAGGTCATCTTGGCCTCAGGCATCAAAGTGCTCTCCAAGAGTGGGACACCAAGGAAGGGGAGATGCTCCCAAGGGTAGGTTCCAAGCACTGACCACATCTTGGACCTCAACCCCATGGTCTACAGACCATGGCCCCTAGATGTGTCTCAAACTTGGCTCCCAAGGGCTCTTAGACTTCAGATGTCATCCATGGGTCTCAGACTTGGGGCCCAAGAACCTTAGACCTAGCTCTGGACCTCAGATGTCAACCATGGGTCTCAGACTTGGCTTCCAAAGGTCCCTGGAGGCCTCTGCAGGGGTTCCTGAGGGTCTCCAAAGGTCTCTAGAGGACTCTAAGGGATTCCTGAGGGTCCTCAAAGGTCCTTAAAGGTCTCTAGGGGGTTACTGAGGGTCTTCTAAAGTCCCTGGAGGCCTCTGCAGGGGTTCCTGAGGGTCTCCAAAGGTCCTTAAAGGTCTCTAGGGGGTTCCTGAGGGTCTTCTAAGGTCTCTGGAGGCCTCTGCAGGGGTTCCTGAGGGTCCTCAAAGGTCCTTAAAGGTCTCTAGCGGGTTCCTGAGGGTACTCAAAGGTCCTTAAAGGTCTCTAGGGGGTTCCTGAGGGTCTTCTAAAGTCCCTGGAGGCCTCTGCAGGGGTTCCTGGGAGTCTTCAAAGGTCCCTGGAGGTCTCTGATATGTTTCTGAGGGTCTTGGAAGGTCTCTGAAGGTCTTAGGAGGGTTCCTGAGGGTCTTTGAAGGTTTCTGAATATCTTAAGGGGGTTCCTTGTGGCCTTTGAAGGTCTCAGGCGGGCTTCTGAGGGTCTTTGAGGGTCTCTGAAGGATTTAGGAGGCTTCCTGAGGGTGTTGGAAGGTCTTAGAAGGGTTTCTAAGGATCTCTGAAGGTCTTAAGGGTGTTCTGAAGGTCTTAGGGGAGTTCCTGGGGGTGTTGAAGATCCTTGAAGGGCCACTGGGGTCTGGGCTGCCCTGGGGCGGTGGGCAGAGCTGTGAAGCTGTACTGGCCCATACTGGGCTTTACTGGGCAGGACTGAGCCCCGTGGAGCTGCGCTGGAGAGGGGATGGGGGAGGGCTCTGGATCAGCTCCGCTGGGGAGATGCTCGGCAGCAGCGGGGGGGGCGCTGGGGTGGTTCTGGGTGGTGCTGGGCGGTGCTGGGTGGTGCTGGGCGGTGCTGGGGTGGTGCTGGGTGGCACTGGGGTGGTACTGGGTGGTACTGGGTGCTGCTGGGTGGTGCTGGGTGGTACTGGGCGGTACTGGGGTGGTGCTGGGTGGTGCTGGCAGGAGACAGCCTCAGCCGCGGCGCCCAACGGCAGAGAGCGACACCTGCTGGCGGCACTGCGGCACGCAGCCAGCGCAGATCCATCCCAGGGCAGTACATCCTCATCCCAGTGCTGCTTCATCCCAGTACATCCCCAGCCCTGTACACTCCCATCCTAGTACAGCTCCAGCCCAGTACAGCTCCATCCCAGTGCTGCTCTATCCCAGTACTGCTCCATCCCAGTGCAGCCCCATATCAGTACAGCTCCATCCCAGTGCAGCTCCATCCCAGTGCAGCCCCATATCAGTGCAGCCCCATATCAATACAGTCTCATCCCAGTACAGCTCCATCCCAGTACAGCTCCATCCCAGTGCAGCCCCATATCAATACAGTCGCATCCCAGTCCAGCTCCATCCCAGTACAGCTCCATCCCAGTACAGCTCCATGCCAGTGCAGCCCCATATCAATACAGTCTCATCCCAGTACAGCTCCATCCCAGTACAGATCTAACCCAGTCCAGCTCCATCCCAGTGCAGCCCCATCTTAGTACAGCCTCATCCCAGTCCAGCTCCATCCCAGTACAGAACTATCCCAGTCCAGCTCCATCCCAGTGCAGCCCCATATCAGTACAGCCTCATCCCAGTACAGCTCCATCCCAGTGCAGCCCCATATCAATACAGTCTCATCCCAGTACAGATCTATCCCAGTACAGATCTATCCCAGTACAGCTCCATCCCAGTGCAGCCCCATATCAGCACAGCCTCATCCCAGTACAGCTCCATCCCAGTGCAGCCCCATATCAATACAGCCTCATCCCAGTGCAGCTCCATCCCAGTGCAGATCTATCCCAGTACAGCTCCATCCCAGTGCAGCCCTGTATCAATACAGCCTCATCCCAGTACAGCTCCATCCCAGTGCTGCCCCATATCAATACAGCCTCATCCCAGTACAGCTCCATCCCAGTGCAGCCCCATGTCAATACAGCCTCATCCCAGTGCAGCTCCATCCCAGTGCAGATCTATCCCAGTACAGCTCCATCCCAGTGCAGCCCTGTATCAATACAGCCTCATCCCAGTACAGCTCCATCCCAGTACAGATCTATCCCAGTGCAGCTCCATCCCAGTGCAGCCCCATCTCAGTACAGCCTCATCCCAGTACAGCTCCATCCCAGTACAGATCTATCCCAGTACAGCTCCATCCCAGTGCAGCCCCATATCAGTACAGCCTCATCCCAGTGCAGCTCCATATCAGTACAGCTCCATCCCAGTACAGCTCCATCCCAGTGCAGCCCCATATCAGTACAGCCTCATCCCAGTGCAGCCCCATATCAGTACAGCCTCATCCCAGTCCAGCTCCATCCCAGTACAGATCTATCCCAGTACAGCTCCATCCCAGTGCAGCCCCATATCAGTACAGCCTCATCCCAGTCCAGCTCCATCCCAGTACAGATCTATCCCAGTACAGCTCCATCCCAGTGCAGCCCCATATCAGTACAGCCTCATCCCAGTCCAGCTCCATCCCAGTACAGATCTAACCCAGTCCAGCTCCATCCCAGTGCAGCCCCATCTTAGTACAGCCTCATCCCAGTCCAGCTCCATCCCAGTACAGAACTATCCCAGTACAGCTCCATCCCAGTGCAGCCCCATATCAGTACAGCTCCATCCCAGTGCAGCCCCATATCAGTACAGCCTCATCCCAGTCCAGCTCCATCCCAGTACAGATCTATCCCAGTACAGCTCCATCCCAGTGCAGCCCCATATCAATACAGCCTCATCCCAGTACAGCTCCATCCCAGTGCAGATCTATCCCAGTACAGCTCCATCCCAGTGCAGCCCCATATCAGTACAGCTCCATCCCAGTACAGATCTATCCCAGTGCAGCTCCATCCCAGTGCAGCCCCATATCAGTACAGCCTCATCCCAGTACAGCTCCATCCCAGTGCAGCCCTGTATCAATACAGCCTCATCCCAGTGCAGATCTATCCCAGTACAGCTCCATCCCAGTGCAGCCCTGTATCAATACAGCCTCATCCCAGTACAGCTCCATCCCAGTACAGATCTATCCCAGTGCAGCTCCATCCCAGTGCAGCCCCATCTCAGTACAGCCTCATCCCAGTACAGCTCCATCCCAGTACAGATCTATCCCAGTACAGCTCCATCCCAGTGCAGCCCCATATCAGTACAGCCTCATCCCAGTCCAGCTCCATCCCAGTGCAGCCCCATCCCAGTACAGCTCCATCCCAGTGCAGCCCCATATCAGTACAGCCTCATCCCAGTGCAGCCCCATATCAGTACAGCCTCATCCCAGTCCAGCTCCATCTCAGTACAGATCTATCCCAGTACAGCTCCATCCCAGTGCAGCCCCATATCAGTACAGCCTCATCCCAGTACAGCTCCATCCCAGTACAGATCTATCCCAGTACAGCTCCATCCCAGTGCAGCCCCATATCAGTACAGCTCCATCCCAGTGCAGATCTATCCCAGTACAGCTCCATCCCAGTGCAGCCCCATATCAGTACAGCTCCATCCCAGTACAGATCTATCCCAGTGCAGCTCCATCCCAGTGCAGCCCCATATCAGTACAGCCTCATCCCAGTACAGCTCCATCCCAGTGCAGCCCTGTATCAATACAGCCTCATCCCAGTACAGATCTATCCCAGTGCAGCTCCATCCCAGTGCAGCCTCATCCCAGTACAGCTCCATCCCAGTCCAGATCTATCCCAGTACACCTCCATCCCAGTGCAGCCCCATATCAGTACAGCCTCATCCCAGTACAGCTCCATCCCAGTACAGATCTATCCCAGTACAGCTCCATCCCAGTGCAGCCCCATATCAATACATTCTCATCCCTGTACAGATCTATCCCAGTACAGATCTATCCCAGTACAGCTCCATCCCAGTGCTGCCCCATATCAATACAGTCTCATCCCAGTCCAGCTCCATCCCAGTGCAGATCTATCCCAGTACAGCTCCATCCCAGTGCAGCCCCATATCAGCACAGCCTCATCCCAGTCCAGCTCCATCCCAGTACAGATCTATCCCAGTACAGCTCCATCCCAGTGCAGCCTCATCCCAGTCCAGCTCCATCCCAGTACAGATCTATCCCAGTACAGCTCCATCCCAGTGCAGCCTCATCCCAGTCCAGCTCCATCCCAGTACAGATCTATCCCAGTACAGCTCCATCCCAGTGCAGCCCCATATCAGTACAGCCTCATCCCAGTCCAGCTCCATCCCAGTACAGATCTATCCCAGTACAGCTCCATCCCAGTGCAGCCCTGTATCAATACAGCCTCATCCCAGTACAGCTCCATCCCAGTGCTGCCCCATATCAATACAGCCTCATCCCAGTACAGCTCCATCCCAGTGCAGCCCCATGTCAATACAGCCTCATCCCAGTGCAGCTCCATCCCAGTGCAGATCTATCCCAGTACAGCTCCATCCCAGTGCAGCCCTGTATCAATACAGCCTCATCCCAGTACAGCTCCATCCCAGTACAGATCTATCCCAGTGCAGCTCCATCCCAGTGCAGCCCCATCTCAGTACAGCCTCATCCCAGTACAGCTCCATCCCAGTACAGATCTATCCCAGTACAGCTCCATCCCAGTGCAGCCCCATATCAGTACAGCCTCATCCCAGTGCAGCTCCATATCAGTACAGCTCCATCCCAGTACAGCTCCATCCCAGTGCAGCCCCATATCAGTACAGCCTCATCCCAGTGCAGCCCCATATCAGTACAGCCTCATCCCAGTCCAGCTCCATCCCAGTACAGATCTATCCCAGTACAGCTCCATCCCAGTGCAGCCCCATATCAGTACAGCCTCATCCCAGTCCAGCTCCATCCCAGTACAGATCTATCCCAGTACAGCTCCATCCCAGTGCAGCCCCATATCAGTACAGCCTCATCCCAGTCCAGCTCCATCCCAGTACAGATCTAACCCAGTCCAGCTCCATCCCAGTGCAGCCCCATCTTAGTACAGCCTCATCCCAGTCCAGCTCTATCCCAGTACAGAACTATCCCAGTACAGCTCCATCCCAGTGCAGCCCCATATCAGTACAGCTCCATCCCAGTGCAGCCCCATATCAGTACAGCCTCATCCCAGTCCAGCTCCATCCCAGTACAGATCTATCCCAGTACAGCTCCATCCCAGTGCAGCCCCATATCAATACAGCCTCATCCCAGTACAGCTCCATCCCAGTGCAGATCTATCCCAGTACAGCTCCATCCCAGTGCAGCCCCATATCAGTACAGCTCCATCCCAGTACAGATCTATCCCAGTGCAGCTCCATCCCAGTGCAGCCCCATATCAGTACAGCCTCATCCCAGTACAGCTCCATCCCAGTGCAGCCCTGTATCAATACAGCCTCATCCCAGTGCAGATCTATCCCAGTACAGCTCCATCCCAGTGCAGCCCTGTATCAATACAGCCTCATCCCAGTACAGCTCCATCCCAGTACAGATCTATCCCAGTGCAGCTCCATCCCAGTGCAGCCCCATCTCAGTACAGCCTCATCCCAGTACAGCTCCATCCCAGTACAGATCTATCCCAGTACAGCTCCATCCCCGTGCAGCCCCATATCAGTACAGCCTCATCCCAGTCCAGCTCCATCCCAGTGCAGCCCCATCCCAGTACAGCTCCATCCCAGTGCAGCCCCATATCAGTACAGCCTCATCCCAGTGCAGCCCCATATCAGTACAGCCTCATCCCAGTCCAGCTCCATCCCAGTACAGATCTATCCCAGTACAGCTCCATCCCAGTGCAGCCCCATATCAGTACAGCCTCATCCCAGTACAGCTCCATCCCAGTGCAGATCTATCCCAGTACAGCTCCATCCCAGTGCAGCCCCATATCAGTACAGCTCCATCCCAGTGCAGATCTATCCCAGTACAGCTCCATCCCAGTGCAGCCCCATATCAGTACAGCTCCATCCCAGTACAGATCTATCCCAGTGCAGCTCCATCCCAGTGCAGCCCCATATCAGTACAGCCTCATCCCAGTACAGCTCCATCCCAGTGCAGCCCTGTATCAATACAGCCTCATCCCAGTACAGATCTATCCCAGTACAGATCCATCCCAGTGCAGCCTCATCCCAGTACAGCTCCATCCCAGTCCAGATCTATCCCAGTACACCTCCATCCCAGTGCAGCCCCATATCAGTACAGCCTCATCCCAGTACAGCTCCATCCCAGTACAGATCTATCCCAGTACAGCTCCATCCCAGTGCAGCCCCATATCAATACATTCTCATCCCTGTACAGATCTATCCCAGTACAGATCTATCCCAGTACACCTCCATCCCAGTGCTGCCCCATATCAATACAGTCTCATCCCAGTCCAGCTCCATCCCAGTGCAGATCTATCCCAGTACAGCTCCATCCCAGTGCAGCCCCATATCAGCACAGCCTCATCCCAGTCCAGCTCCATCCCAGTACAGATCTATCCCAGTACAGCTCCATCCCAGTGCAGCCTCATCCCAGTCCAGCTCCATCCCAGTACAGATCTATCCCAGTACAGCTCCATCCCAGTGCAGCCTCATCCCAGTCCAGCTCCATCCCAGTACAGATCTATCCCAGTACAGCTCCATCCCAGTGCAGCCCCATATCAGTACAGCCTCATCCCAGTCCAGCTCCATCCCAGTACAGATCTATCCCAGTACAGCTCCATCCCAGTGCAGCCCCATATCAGTACAGCCTCATCCCAGTCCAGCTCCATCCCAGTACAGATCTAACCCAGTCCAGCTCCATCCCAGTGCAGCCCCATCTTAGTACAGCCTCATCCCAGGCAAGCTCCATCCCAGTACAGAACTATCCCAGTACAGCTCCATCCCAGTGCAGCCCCATATCAATACAGTCTCATCCCAGTACAGATCTATCCCAGTGCAGATCTATCCCAGTACAGCTCCATCCCAGTGCAGCCCCATATCAGCACAGCCTCATCCCAGTACAGCTCCATCCCAGTGCAGCCCCATATCAATACAGCCTCATCCCAGTGCAGCTCCATCCCAGTGCAGATCTATCCCAGTACAGCTCCATCCCAGTGCAGCCCTGTATCAATACAGCCTCATCCCAGTACAGCTCCATCCCAGTGCTGCCCCATATCAATACAGCCTCATCCCAGTACAGCTCCAGCCCAGTGCAGCCCCATGTCAATACAGCCTCATCCCAGTGCAGCTCCATCCCAGTGCAGATCTATCCCAGTACAGCTCCATCCCAGTGCAGCCCTGTATCAATACAGCCTCATCCCAGTACAGCTCCATCCCAGTACAGATCTATCCCAGTGCAGCTCCATCCCAGTGCAGCCCCATCTCAGTACAGCCTCATCCCAGTACAGCTCCATCCCAGTACAGATCTATCCCAGTACAGCTCCATCCCAGTGCAGCCCCATATCAGTACAGCCTCATCCCAGTCCAGCTCCATCCCAGTGCAGCCCCATCCCAGTACAGCTCCATCCCAGTGCAGCCCCATATCAGTACAGCCTCATCCCAGTGCAGCCCCATATCAGTACAGCCTCATCCCAGTCCAGCTCCATCCCAGTACAGATCTATCCCAGTACAGCTCCATCCCAGTGCAGCCCCATATCAATACAGCCTCATCCCAGTACAGCTCCATCCCAGTGCAGATCTATCCCAGTACAGCTCCATCCCAGTGCAGCCCCATATCAGTACAGCTCCATCCCAGTACAGATCTATCCCAGTGCAGCTCCATCCCAGTGCAGCCCCATATCAGTACAGCCTCATCCCAGTACAGCTCCATCCCAGTGCAGCCCTGTATCAATACAGCCTCATCCCAGTGCAGATCTATCCCAGTACAGCTCCATCCCAGTGCAGCCCTGTATCAATACAGCCTCATCCCAGTACAGCTCCATCCCAGTACAGATCTATCCCAGTGCAGCTCCATCCCAGTGCAGCCCCATATCAGTACAGCCTCATCCCAGTCCAGCTCCATCTCAGTACAGATCTATCCCAGTACAGCTCCATCCCAGTGCAGCCCCATATCAGTACAGCCTCATCCCAGTACAGCTCCATCCCAGTGCAGATCTATCCCAGTACAGCTCCATCCCAGTGCAGCCCCATATCAGTACAGCTCCATCCCAGTACAGATCTATCCCAGTGCAGCTCCATCCCAGTGCAGCCCCATATCAGTACAGCCTCATCCCAGTACAGCTCCATCCCAGTGCAGCCCTGTATCAATACAGCCTCATCCCAGTACAGATCTATCCCAGTGCAGCTCCATCCCAGTGCAGCCTCATCCCAGTACAGCTCCATCCCAGTCCAGATCTATCCCAGTACACCTCCATCCCAGTGCAGCCCCATATCAGTACAGCCTCATCCCAGTACAGATCTATCCCAGTACAGATCTATCCCAGTACAGCTCCATCCCAGTGCAGCCCCATATCAATACAGTCTCATCCCAGTACAGCTCCATCCCAGTGCAGATCTATCCCAGTACAGCTCCATCCCAGTGCAGCCCCATATCAGCACAGCCTCATCCCAGTCCAGCTCCATCCCAGTGCAGCCCCATATCAATACAGCCTCATCCCAGTCCAGCTCCATCCCAGTGCAGATCTATCCCAGTACAGCTCCATCCCAGTGCAGCCCCATATCAGCACAGCCTCATCCCAGTCCAGCTCCATCCCAGTACAGATCTATCCCAGTACAGCTCCATCCCAGTGCAGCCTCATCCCAGTCCAGCTCCATCCCAGTACAGATCTATCCCAGTACAGCTCCATCCCAGTGCAGCCTCATCCCAGTCCAGCTCCATCCCAGTACAGATCTATCCCAGTACAGCTCCATCCCAGTGCAGCCTCATATCAGTACAGCCTCATCCCAGTACAGCTCCATCCCAGTCCAGATCTATCCCAGCACAGCTCCATCCCAGTGCAGCCCCATATCAGTACAGCCTCATCCCAGTACAGCTCTATCCCAGTGCAGCCCCATCCCAGTGCAGCCCCATCCCAGCCCATCTCCACCCCAGTGCAGCCCCATCCCAGCCCATCTCCACCCCAGTGCAGCCCCGTCCCAGCCCAGCTCCACCTCAGTGCAGCCCCATCCCGTTCCAGCCCCTTCCCGGTGCTGCTCCATCCCGCTCCAGTCCCGCCGCAGCCAGTGCAGCCGTTCCCGGGGCTGCGTTCCCTCTTTCCCGCTCTGCCTGCGTCCTGCTGTGCCCATATGCTGCTGTCCCCACGCCCCGCCCTGTCCCCACTGCCCCCCGTGTCCCCACGGCCCCCTGTCCCCTGCTCCTGTCCTGGCACAGCCCCCACACCATTGCCCCAGGCGTGTCCCTGTCCCCAGCGTGGGTGTCGCTGTCCCCTTCCATGTCCATGTGTGTCCCCCATGTCCCTTCCCCCTTTATGTCTCTGTCTCCCCTCTTGTCCCTGTCCCACTCCCGTCCCTGTCCCCCCCATGTCCCTATCCCACTCATGTCCCTGTTCCGTCATGTCCCTGTCCCCTCCATGTCCCTGTCCCCATCTCCCTGTCCCCCCCATTTCCCTGTCCCTCCCATGTCCCTGTCCTCATGTCGCTGGCCCAGTCATGTCCCTGTCCCCTCCGTGTCCCTGTCTCCCCCAGTCCCTTTCCCACTCATGTCCCTGTCCCCTCCGTGTCCCTGTCCCCGTCCCCCCCATCTCCCTGTCTCCAATGTCCCTGTCCCACTCCATATCCCTGTCCCCTCCATGTCCCTGCCCCCCATGTGCCTGTCCCACTCATATCCCTCTCCCCCTCATGCCCCCCCATATCCCTATCTCCCCCCAGTCCCTTGCATCACCTATGACCATGTCCCTGCCCCCTCATGTCCCTGTCTCCCTCCGCCCCTTTTCCGTGTCCCACTCATGTCCCTGTCCCTCACCATATCCATTTCCCCCCAGTCCCTGTCCCCACTCATGTTCCTGCCCCCCACCATGTGCCTGTCCTCCCTATCCCCATCCTTTTCCCCCCTGCCCCCCCCCCACCCCCACGTCCCCGACCCCAAGGAGA
Organism: Pogoniulus pusillus; assembly: GCF_015220805.1. Taxonomy (NCBI): domain Eukaryota; kingdom Metazoa; phylum Chordata; class Aves; order Piciformes; family Lybiidae; genus Pogoniulus; species Pogoniulus pusillus. Next base: position 47,589,254 of record NC_087267.1, read on the forward strand.
TGCTGTCCCTATCCCCAGGGTAGACTATCATTGTCCCCCCCAAGGGGACAGCCAGAGTGTGTGTGTGTGCCCCCCCATTCCCCCCCCCAAACTCCCTGTCCCTCTCATCCCCCTCAAATGTCCCTGTATCCCCATCCCTCTCCCCTTCATGTCCCTGTCCCCCCAATCTCTTCCCCCCCTCAAACTCCCTGTCCCCCCCATCCCTCTCACATGTCCCTCTCCCCCCCATCCCACTCCCCCTTAAGTCCCTGTCCCCCCCCAAAGTCCCTGTCCCCCCCATCCCTCTCACATGTCCCTGTCGTCCCATCCCTCTCCCCATCATGTCCCTGTCCCCCCCCCCCCCCCTCCGATGTCCCTGTCCCCAACCTGCTCCTGCCACATCCCTTATTTTACCCCTTTTAGCCCCAATATGGGGGGCGGGGGGGAGAAGGAGGGGAAGTTCTTATCCTCCCTCCCCTCACCTCTTTTTTCCCCTCCTCCTCCTCCTCCTCTTCCTCTCCCCCCCCCCCAATTTCTCTCCCCCCCCCCCCCCAGATGCTATTTTTAGCTCCCGCGTGTTTCCAGGGGAACCCTGATGACGCAATGACGTCAATGCGGGTCACTCGCCACCACCGGGGCTCGCGCCACCCAGCACAGGGGACCCCCCCACACCTCTAACCCTCCCCCCCACCCCCCACCCAAAATCTTCAACCCCCTCCCCGCCCCTCCTCCTCCTCCCCTCCTTCCTCCATCCTCCTTCTTTGGCCCCAGCGCAGCAGCCGCAGCTTCAGGTAGGACCCTTTGGGGGGGGGGGGGGGGGGGGCGGTTGGGGGGAGTTTGGGGGATGGGAAGGAGGGGAGGGGGGGGACTGGGGGGGGAGCTGCTGGAAAGAGGTTTTGGGATTACTTGACCCTCCCCCCCCCAATTCTTCGACCCCCCCCCAGAATGGAACCAACTCCCCCTCCCCACCCCCTCCAGCTCCTGTTCCATCCAGGGGGACCAACCCCCATCCCCCCATTCCCTTCCCCACCCCCCCCCCCCACGCTCCGCCCCCCCCCCTCCCCAAATTCTGATCCATACAGGGGGACCACCCCCACCCACCCCCCCCTCCTGCCCCTGCTCCATTTAGGGGGACCGCTCCCCCCCACCCCCCCTTCGCCCTTGCTCCAGCCAGGGGAACCACTCCCACCCCCCCAAATCCTGCTCCGTCCAGGGGGACCCTCCCACATCCTCCCTACCCCCTCCCGCCATTGCTCCAGCCAGGGGGACCATTTCCCCCCCCCCCCCCCAACATCCCCCCTCACCCCTTCTGCCTTTGCTCCATCCAAGGGGACCATTCCCCACCCCCCGGGGACGACCCCCACCCCCTCCATCTCCCCCCCACCTTGCTCCATCCAGGGTGACCACACCCCCCCCCCCCAGTCCCCCTCACCCCCCTGCTCCATCCAAGGGGACCACACCCCCGGCCCCCCCCCCCCCCCAAACCTGCTGGTTATGGGCATCATAAATGGGAGGGGGAGGAAGCACTGCAGGACCCTCCCCCAGCCCCCTGAGGACCCCCTCCCAAACACACTAAAACATCCCCAGCAGCACCCTGAGACCCCCAGACCCCTCCCCCCAGATAGCACCCTGGGACCTCCCCCCCACCAACACCCTAAGACATCCCTCAGTAGCACCCTGGCACCCCTCTAATAGCACCCTGGGACCCCCCCCCAGTAGCACCCTGGGACCCCTCTAATAGCACCCTGGGACCCCCCCAGTAGCACCCTGGCACCCCTCTAATAGCACCCTGGGACCCCCCCAGTAGCACCCTGGCACCCCTCTAATAGCACCCTGGGACCCCCCCCAGTAGCACCCTGGGACCCCTCTAATAGCACCCTGGGACCCCCCCCAGTAGCACCCTGGGACCCCTCTAATAGCACCCTGGGACCCCCCCCAGTAGCACCCTGGCACCCCTCTAATAGCACCCTGGGACCCCTCTAATAGCACCCTGGGACCCCCCCCAGTAGCACCCTGGCACCCCTCTAATAGCACCCTGGGACCCCCCCCAGTAGCACCCTGAGACCCCTCTAATAGCACCCTGGGACCACCTGGGGTGGAGAGGAAGATGATGGTGAAGATGGGGTCATGGGATGGAGAGGAAGATGATGGTGGTGGAGATGGCATCATGGGATGGAGAGGAAGATGATGATGGTGGAGATGGGGTCATGGGATGGAGAGGAAGATGATGACGGTGGAGATGGGGTCATGTGATGGAGAGGAAGATGATGGTGGAGATGGGGTCATGGGATGGAGATGAAGATGATGGTGGTGGAGATGGGGTCATGGGATGGAGAGGAAGATGATGGTGGTGGAGATGGGGTCATGGGATGGAGATGAAGATGATGGAGATGGGATCATGGGATGGAGAGGAAGATGATGGTGGTGGAGATGGGGTCATGGGATGGAGATGAAGATGATAGTGGTGGAGATGGGATCATGGGATGGAGAGGAAGATGATGGTGGTGGAGATGGGGTCATGGGATGGAGCGGAAGATGATGGAGATGGGATCATGGGATGGAGAGGAAGATGATGGTGGTGGAGATGGGGTCATGGGATGGAGAGGAAGATGATGGAGATGGGATCATGGGATGGAGAGGAAGATGATGGTGGTGGAGATGGGGTCATGGGATGGAGATGAAGATGATAGTGGTGGAGATGGGGTCATGGGATGGAGAGGAAGATGATGGAGATGGGATCATGGGATGGAGATGAAGATGATGGTGGTGCAGATGGGATCATGGGATGGAGATGAAGATGATGGTGGAGATGGGGTCATGTGATGGAGAGGAAGATGGTGGTGGTGGAGATGGGATCATGGGGTGAGGATGGTGATGGAGACAGAGCTGAAGGTGGTGGAAATGACCCTGTCAGGGTGGCACATGGGTGCCACAGTCACTAAGATGCCACCACCACTGTCACCTTCCCCACAGGCCCCATCCTGGTGCTGCTGAGACCTTCTGGACCTTATGCCCAGCTGCAGGCCCACCAGAGGGGGAGTGCCTCTGCAGGGCCTTGTGTGCCCACCCTGCTTTGGCACCCCACACCTCGCCTCAGAAGCCACCTCAGATGCCACCTGAGACACAACCTTCAGATGTCACCTCTGGAGCCATCCCTGACACCACCTCAGAAGCCACCTTGGAAGCCACCTCAGATGCCACCTCAGACACCACCTGAGATGCCACCTTTGAAGCTAAGATGCCACCTCAGACACCACCTCTGAAGCCACCTCAGATACCACCTGAGATGCCACCTTTGAATCTAAGCTGCCACCTCTGTAGCCATCTGAGATGCCACCTCTGAAGCCACCTCAGCCACCAGCTGAGATGCCATCTCAGCCCCCCACCCCGGGCAGACCCCTGAGATGCCCACGGAGGTGCTGCCCTTGGTGAGCAGCGGCGGAGCCGGCGGTGGAGGTGCCAGCTGCAGAGGTGCCAGCTGTGAGGTGCCAGCTGCGGTGCCGGCTGCGAGGTGCCGGCTGCAGTGCCAGCTGTGAGGTGCCGGCTGCGAGGTGCCAGCTGCGAGGTGTCGGCTGTGAGGTGCCGGCTGCGAGGTGCCAGCTGCGAGATGCCAGCTGCGGTGCCAGCTGCGAGGTGCCAGCTGCGAGATGCCAGCTGCGGTGCCAGGCGTGTCCCTCTCGGAGCTTTTTGCGGTCTGGGCTTGCTGTCCTCCCCCCTGCTCTCAGGAAGCCCTTACCCCAAAAAGGATCCGCGTGGGGTCACCTCGGCGTGGGCACAACCCCACCCACGACGGTGCCACCTGCCACCCGGGTAAGCCTGGCAGCAAGGGGGAGGGGGGGGGTCGTGCGCAGACGCTGTCCCCAAAAGCCATTGTCACCACCCCCCCAACAAGGGCACCTCAGGATGGTGCCAAGGAGGTGGCTGGAGCTGAGCCCTGCCCCCCGAGGGCACTGCCAGCCTGAAGTGGTGGCCGCTGGGGACACCTACCTGTGGCTGTCACCCGAGGGGGGGATTGGGGGGGGCGGAGTGAGGGGACACTGGGGTGGCACAGGGGGGTGGCAGAGGGGTGACACAGGGGACACTGGGGGGACACTGGCGTGGCACGGGGGGGCGTTGGGGTGCTGAGGGGGCAGTAGAGTGGCACAGGGGACATTGGGGTGACACAAGGGGACATTGAAGTGACACGGGGGACATTGGGGTGGCACAGGGGGTGGCATTGGGATGACACAGGAGGGACATTGGAGTGACACAGAAGGGCTTTGGGGTGACACAGGAGGGCATTGGGGTGGCATAGGTGGGTACTGGGGTGACACGGAGAGGGCACTGGAGGGACACTGGAGTGGCAGAGGAGGGACAGCTCCACCTTGTGCTGTGGTTGTGTCTGTGTCGCATGTGTCCCCCCCGGGGTGGGGGGGGTGACGACCTTTGTCCCTTGCCACCCTCTCGCCGTGTCTCCCGTGTCACTCGTGTCCCCGTGTCACTCGTGTGTGTGTCCCCCTGTGCCCTCCCCGACCACAGGAATTCCAGCATCCAGGATGTCCCAAAGTAACCTGGGATGGAGTGGGGGGGGAGGGGACAGGGGACACTACGGGCAGGAGGAAGAGGCTGTGACGTGGTGGTGGTGACATCCCCACAGCGTCCCAAAGAATCCCTGTCCTTGTCCCCATCCTATCCCCGAGTCCCCATCCCTGTCTCCATGTCTCTGTCCCCATGTCCTTGTCCTGGTCCCCATCCCCATGTCCCAGTCCGCATGTCCCTGTTGCCATCCCCTGTCCTATGTCCCTGTCTCCATATCCCTGTCCCCACCCCACGTCCCCCTCCTCACGTTCCTGTCCCCATCCCCATATCCCCGTCCCCATGTCCCTATCCCCATATCCCTGTCCCCATGTCCCCATCCCCATATCCCTGTCCCCATGTCCCCATCCCCATATCCCCGTCCCCATGTCCCTATCCCCATATCCCGGTCCCCATGTCCCTGTCCCTGTCCCCATCCCCATATCCCTGTCCCCATGTCCCTAACCACGTCCCCATGTCCCTGTCCCCATCCCCATATCCCTTCCCTATGTCCCTAACCACGTCCCCATGTCCCTGTCCCCATGTCCCTAACCACGTCCCCATGTCCCTGTCCCCATCCCCTGTCCCATGTTCCTGTCTCCATGTCCCTGTCCCCACGACCCAAATGTGCTTGCACCCAGGGACAGCCTGGGCTGTGCCCAGATGTGCCCGGGCACAGGCAGCCGTGTGCCCAAGGCTCTCTGCGTGCTGCCAGCTGTGCTTGTACCCAGGCGGGGTGGTGCCAGCTCTGGAGGCGCCCAGATGTGAGTGAGTGCACCCTGGGGTGCCCAGGCACAGAGCTGTGAGTGACTGCACCCAGATGTGAGTGAGTGCACCCAGGGGTGCCCAGGCACAGAGCTGTGAGTGACTGCACCCTTATGTGAGGCTATCCCAGGTCGTGTGTGTGTGCCCCCCGCAGGGGACACCCCAGGTCCTGTCGTCCGCCCCCCCCACCCCACCCCTCCTCCGCAGGGGACATCCCAGGTCGCGTCCTCACCCCCCGCCAGGGGACATCCCAGGTCCTATCCCGTCCCTCATCCCTCGCTGGGGACATCCCAGGTCCTGCCCCCTCCCCTCCTAGGGGATATCTCAGGTCCTGTTGCTCTCCACCACCCTCGCAGGGGACATCCTAGGTCCTGTCCCGTCCCCCCCCGCCTCATCCCTCGCAGGGGACATCCCAGGTCCTGTCCCGTCCTCCCCCGCCTCATCCCTCGCAGGGGACATCCCAGGTCCTGTCCCGTCCCCCCCCCCCCCTCCCACGCAGGGGACATCCCAGGTCCTGTCCCTCCCCCCACCTCCCACGCAGGGGACAGCCCAGGTCCTGTCCCGTCCCCCCCCGCCTCATCCCTCGCAGGGGACATCCCAGGTCCTGTCCCGTCCCTCCCCCGCCTCATCCCTCGCAGGGGACATCCCAGGTCGTTTGTGTGTCCCCCCCACCTCCTAGGGGACATCCCAGGTCCTGTCCCTCCCCCCCACCCCGCAGGGGACATCCCAGCTCGTGTGCCTGTCGTCCCCCCGCCCCACGGGTGCGTGTGGGTGTGCACGGCGCTGGCTGCCAGCCTGTGGCACGTACACGCGTGGAGGCGGGGGGACGATGGGGACACAGCGGCTTGGGGGGGAAGGGGTACCAGGAGCGTTCCCGTCGGACCCCCCCACCCACCCCCAAAGCCTTTAGCCGGGTGACCTCAGGATCCCCCCCCAACCCTGACCTGAGTGTCCCCCCCCCATAACCCAGGTGACCTCAGGACCCCCCCACCCTGACCCGAGTGTCCCCCCCGCATAATCTAAGTGACCTCAGGACCCTCCCACTCTGACCCAAGTGTCCCCCCCCATAATCTAAGTGACCTCAGGACCCCCCCACCCTGACCCGAGTGTTTCCCCCCCCATAACCTAAGTGACCTCAGGACCCCCCCACTCTGACCCGAGTGTTTCCCCCCCCCTAACCTAAGTGACCTCAGGACCCCCCCACCCTGACCCGAGTGTTTCCCCCCCCCATAATCTAAGTGACCTCAGGACCCCCCCACCCTGACCCGAGTGTTTCCCCCCCCATAACCTAAGTGACCTCAGGACCCCCCCACCCTGACCCGAGTGTTTCCCCCCCCCATAATCTAAGTGACCTCAAGTGTGTCCCCCCATAATCTAAGTGACCTCAGGACCCCCCCCCCCCCACCGTGACCCGAGTGTCCCCCTCCTCACAATCCAGGTGACCTCAGGACCCCCCCCCCAAACCATGACTCAAGTGTCCTAAGTGTCCTGTCCCGTCCCCCCCACCCCGGGACAGACAGTCAGACGGGGGGGGGGGGGGGGGTTGTTGTGCAACGGCCCCGCCGGGATCTATTTAAACGGGGGGGGCCCCCCGCGGGCCATGGAGCCGCCAGCGGACAGCAGCCAGAGAGGGAGGGAGCAGGTAAGAGGGGGACACTCCCATCCCCCCCCCCGAAATATTTCACCCATGAGACCCCCCCCCCCTCCCAATTTAGGACACCCCTCCAAGGGACATCCCTTGCCCAGGATAGCCTCCCCCCATTCTCTTGCCTCCCCCCTAAAATAGGACCCCCCCCCAAAATGGGACACCCTCACCCCCAAAATGGGACCCCCCCTGCTCCTTAACCATGGGACATCCATTCTCTTGTGACCCCCCCCCCCCCAAAATGACACACCCGCAAAAATGGTGACCCCCCCCCATTACCCATGGGACCCCTCCCTCAAAAGGACATCCATTCTCTTGGGACCCCCCCCCCAAAATGAGGCACCCTTTTACCCACAGGACACTCCTCCCCCCCAAAAAAGGGGACACTTCCCCCCATGGGACATCCCCCACTCATGTCCCCTCCTCCATGGGACACGCTCCTGCCACCCCCCCCCCCCCCCCCACCCCGGAGCACTCCCATTTTTTAGGACCCCCCCCAAAATGAGACCCCCATCCCGATGCCATCCCCTGTCTGTCCCCAGTGCCACCCTTCCCCCTATCGTGCCCCCACCCACAGCCCCCGGGGGACACCTGGAGCACCTCAAAGTGCCACCCCCCCCCACCCCCTCCCTGTCTTGATGGGGACACACACACGTGTCCCATGTGCCCCCCCCAAATGTCCTCCCCTGTCACCGCCTCTCTCCTTGCAGGCTCAGAGGTGTGCGGGGGACACTTGGGTGAGTACAAAGGTGCCAACTTCTCTGTCCCTTCCTTGTGTCCCCCCCCCCGCCCCCTCCCTGTCACCATGTCCGTCCCCCCCCCCCGTCCCCTCCCATGTCACCATCTGTCCCCCCCCTCAAAGGGGACAAAGACATCACCCTGAGGTCCCTTCCCCTGCCCACACTCCTCTCAGCCTCACCTGAAGGTCCCCAAGAAGGGGGAGGGCAAAGAGGCGCTGGGGACATCACCCACCTCCCAGTGCCACCCCCACCCCCCCCCCCACTTGGACCACGTTGTCACCAAAGCCTCGGTGGCATCACCACCAGGGGTCAAGGTGCCCGTGGGTGGTGGCCCCGTGGGTGGTTAAGCCCTCGGGTGACAACTTGCGTAAGGGTTGCCTCCGGGAAGGTGACGGTGGCAGAGGTGGCACCGGTGGCACCGTGACAAGGACGTGGCCACTGACACGGGCTTGGCATCGTGTCCCTGCTCGTGTCACCTCCGAGGAGCGCCGAGCCTTGGGGACGGGGCCGGGGGGGGAGGTGGCGACACGAAGGGTTAGGGACATCAGGCTTCAGGGGCAGAGGTAGGGATGGGGACACAGAGAGGGGTGGGCACACAGAGGAGTGGGCACACAGAACGGGGCTGGGGACACAGAGAGGGGTGGGCACACAGAAGGGAGGTGGGCACACAGAAGGGAGGTGGGCACACAGAAGGGAGGTGGGCACACAGAAGGGGGTTGGGCACCTCCACCTTGCCCAAGCATCCCCTCCTTGTGCCACCCTTTCTGTCCCTGCCCACGTCCCCAGCCCCTTGCTGTCACCTCTGCTTGGTGCTGCTTCAGGAAGAGGAGGGGACACAGAGTGGGGCTGGGGACAAAGAGAGGGTTGGGGGCACAGAGTGGGGCTGGGGACAAAGAGAGGGTTGGGGGCACAGAGAGGGATTGGGCATCTCCACCTTGCCCAAGCATCCCCTCCTCGTGCCACCGCTTCTGTCCCTGCCCAAGTCCCCAACCCCTTGCTTCAGGAAGAGGAAAAGACACAGAGAGGGGTTGGGGACACAGAGAGAGGGACAGGGACAGAGTGGATCGGGGGACACAGAGAGGGGTTGGGGACACAGAGAGGGACGGGGACACAGAGAGGGACGGGGACACAGAGTGGATTGGGGGACACAGAGTGGATTGGGGGACACACAGAATGTTGAGGACACAGAGAGGATTGGGGGACACACAGAATGTTGGGGACACAGAGTGGATTGGGGGACACAGAGAGGGACACGGACACAGAGAGGATTGGGGGACACAGAGAGGATTGGGGGACACAGAATGTTAGAGACACAGAGTGGATTGGGGGACACAGAGAGGGACACGGACACAGAGAGGATTGGGGGACACAGAGAGGATTGGGGGACACAGAGAGGATTGGGGGACACAGAATGTTAGAGACACAGAGAGGATTGGGGGACACAGAGAGGATTGGGGGACACAGAGAGGATTGGGGGACACAGAGAGGATTGGGGGACACAGAATGTTAGAGACACAGAGAGGATTGGGGGACACAGAGAGGATTGGGGGACACAGAGAGGATTGGGGGACACAGAGAGGATTGGGGGACACAGAATGTTAGAGACACAGAGTGGATTGGGGGACACAGAGAGGATTGGGGGACACAGAATGTTAGAGACACAGAGTGGATTGGGGGACACAGAGAGGATTGGGGGACACAGAGAGGATTGGGGGACACAGAGAGGATTGGGGGACACAGAGAGGATTGGGGGACACAGAATGTTAGAGACACAGAGTGGATTGGGGGACACAGAGAGGATTGGGGGACACAGAGAGGATTGGGGGACACAGAATGTTAGAGACACAGAGTGGATTGGGGGACACAGAGAGGATTGGGGGACACAGAGAGGATTGGGGGACACACAGAATGTTGGGGACACAGAGAGGGACAGGGACACAGAGAGGATTGGGGGACACAATGTTGGGGACACAGAGTGGATTGGGGGACACAGAATGTTGGGGACACAGAGTGGATTGGGGGACACAGAATGTTGGGGACAGGGACACAGAGAGGATTGGGGGACACAGAATGTTAGGGACACAGAGTGGATTGGGGGACACAGAGAATGTTGAGGACACAGAGAGGGACAGGGACAGAGAGTGGATTGGGGGACACAGAATTTTGGGGACACAGAGAGGGAGAGGGGGACACAGAGAGGGAGAGGGGGACACAGAGAGGGAGAGGGGGACACAGAGAGGGGGTTGGGGGACACCAATCTCGGGGTACGGAGTGCCCAGGGAGCTGGCGGTGACCCATGTCGGGGTGCAGGGCAGCAGCATGCGGTGGTGCCCCGAGCTGGTGGTGTCCCTTTGGGGTGCCCTCTGGTTGGTGCCACCTTTGGTCTGTGCCCGTCCTGTGCGCTTGGAGAAGGTCCGAGGGGACACCAAGAACCTGACCCGCACCCTCAGCACTCGCATCCAGCAGCTCCAGGTGACACTCTTGGGGGGGGACACACATCATTTGGGGGACCCCTACCCCCGCCCTCCCTAATTTTGGGGACCATCACCCCACCCCACCCCCCCCCGAGATTTGGTGACAAACCAAGCGCTGAGGGTGAGGTTGGAGGTGGCACCTGGAGGGGGGGGCGTTAAGGTTGTGGGGTGATGGGGGACACACACCGGGGTGGGGGTCCCCAAAATAGCAGAGAGAGGTCCTCAAGGGTAGGGGTCCCCAAAATGGGAGGGACAAGAATAGGGAGGGTCCCCAAAATAGAGGGGGACATTAGAGAGGGGTGTCCCCAAAATAGGAGGGATAATACTAGGGAGGGGAGGTCCCCAAAATGGGGTGAGGAGGAATGTCCCCAAGGGTGGGGGGTCCCCAAAATGGGAGGGACAAGAATAGGGAGGGTCCCCAAAATAGAGGGGGACACTAAAGAGGGGTATCCCCAAAATGGGAGGGACAATACTAGGGAGGGAGGTCCCCAAGGGTGGGTGTCCCCAAAAGGAGGCTTCCCACGAGTGAGTGTCCCCAGAATGTGGGGGTACTCAAAAGGAGGCTCCCCAGGAGTGTCCCCAAAATGAGAGGGTCCTGGGGTGAGTGTCCCCAAAAGGAGGCTCCTCAGGAGTGTCCCCAAAAGGAGGGGGGGTCCAGGGTGGGTATCCCCAAAAGGAGGCTCCCCAGGAGTGTCCCCAAAAGGAGGGGGGGTCCAGGGTGCATGTGTCCCCAAAAGGAGGGGGGGTCCAGGGTGGGTGTCCCCAAAAGGATGCTCCCCAGGAGTGTCCCCAAAAGGAGGGGGTCCTGGGGTGAGTGTCCCCAAAAGGAGGCTCCCCAGGAGTGTCCCCAAAAGGAGGGAGTCCTGGGGTGAGTGTCCCCAAAAGGAGGGAGTCCTGGGGTGAGTGTCCCCAAAAGGAGGCTCCCCAGGAGCGTCCCCAAAAGGAGGGAGGGTCCTGGGGTGAGTGTCCCCAAAAGGAGGCTCCCCAGGAGTGAGTGTCCCCAAAAGGAGGGGGGGTCCAGGGTGAGTGTCCCCAAAGGGAGGGGGGGGTCCTCGGGTGGATGTCCCCAAAAGGAGGCTCCCCAGGAGTGAGTGTCCCCAGAATGAGGGGACACACTAGGGAGGGGTGTCCCCAAAACGGGGGGGGCTCCACCCTAACTTTCGTCTCCTCCCCCCAGCTCCTCGCCCTGCCGCTGAGGGTTCCCGAGCTGGAGCAGCTGCCCGGGGAGGTGGCTCCAGAGGGTCTGGTGGCCATGGCTCAGCGGCTCCAGGTCTTCCAGTTCCTCCTGACCCAACTGGCCACCTCCGGTCACCAACCTCTGTCCCAGCTCGCCAACGACCTGGAGAACCTGGCCAGCCTCTTGGTCACCATGGCAACCCAACTAGGCTGTCCCCAAGTCGCTTTGGAGTCACCTCCCAGCATGGATCCAGCCAGCGAGGTTCTGGTGCAAGCTCCTCACACGGTCACCACCATAGCCCTGGGCAGGTTGAGAGGGTGTCTGGATGGCATTGCCACTCGGCTGGGAGGTCACCTCCTCTGCTAGGGGGCAGCTTGGGGACACCAACCTGGGCTGGGCAACTTTGGTGGCTACCAACTTGAGGGCACCAACCTGGAGGCATCAACTCGGTGTGGTCAGCTTTGGTGGCTACCAACTTGAGGGCACCAACCTGGAGGCACCAACTTGGTGTGGTCAGCTTTGGTGGCTACCAACTTGAGGGCACCAACCTGGAGGCATCAATTCGGTGTGGTCAGCTTTGGTGGCTACCAACTTGAGGGCACCAACCTGGAGGCATCAATTCGGTGTGGTCAGCTTTGGTGGCTACCAACTTGAGGGCACCAACCTGGAGGCACCAACTTGGTGTGGTCAGCTTTGGTGGCTACCAACTTGAGGGCACCAACCTGGAGGCACCAACTTGGTGTGGTCAGCTTTGGTGGCTACCAACTTGAGGGCACCAACCTGGAGGCACCAACTCGGTGTGGTCAGCTTTGGTGGTTACCAACTTGGGGGCATCAACTTGATGTGGTCAACTTTGGGGCCACCAATTATCGGCCAGCACCTTGGGGCCACCAATTGGAGGCCATCACCTTGGGGCCACCAACATGGAGCCACCAGCAAAGTGTCACCACCTCAGGGACACCAATTGGAGGCCATCACCTTGGGGCCACCCGCTTGAGGCCATCAATTGGAGGCCACCACCTTAGGGCTGTCACCTTGGGGCCACCAATTTAGGACCACCAACAAGGTGTCACCACCTTGAGGCCACTAGCTTGAGGCCATCAATTTGAGGTGTCACCACCTTGGGGCCACCACCTGGGGACCATCAAATTGAGGCCATCACCTTGGGGCCACTAGCTTGAGGCCATCAATTTGAGGTCACCAATTGGAGGCCACCACCTTGGGGCCATCAATTTGAGGCCATCACCTTGGGGCTACCAATCTGGAGCCACCAATGTAGGGCCACCAACTGGAAGCTATCACCTTGGGGCCACTGATTTGAGGCCACCCCCTTGGGGCCACCAACTGGAGGCCACCACCTTGGGGCCATCAATGTGAGGCCATCACCTTGGTGCTGTCACCTTGGGGCCACCAACTGGAGCCACCAAAGTAGGGCCACCAACATGGAGCCATCAGCAAGGTGTCACCACCTTGAGGCCACCAGCAAGGGGGAGCAGCTGGCCTGCAGGCTCCCTCTTTGGCAGCGTTATTAAGTGCCACCATTAGCGTCAGTGCTGCTACTTAATGAGGTTTCTATTTATAGACTAAGGTGATCTATTTATTAGCAAATATTGATCAATTAATGAGCCTCTGAGCGACCTCTCCTTGCCTTGGCACCACACCTGCACTGTTATTAATGGCATCATTGCTGTTATTAGTGCTAGGCTGGCTATTATTAGCATTATTAGTGCAGCTATTAGTGTTTTCTACTATTAACCATGGGTTTATTGCCATTATTAGCATTATTTCTGCTGTTATTAGCATTATTTTTACTATAACCATTATTTTTGCTATTATTAGCATTGTTTTTACTGATATTAGCATTATTTTTGCCATTATTGTCATTATTTTTACTGTTATTAGCATTATTTCCATTGTTTTTGCTATTATTAGCATTATTTTTACTGTTATTAGCATTATTTTTGCCATTATTTTTGCTGTTATTAGCATTATTTTTACTGTTATTAGCATTATTGCCATTATTTTTGCTATTAGCATTGTTTTTACTGTTATTAGCATTATTTTTGCCATTATTGCCATTGTTTTTGCTGTTATTAGCATTATTTTTGCTGTTATTAGCATTATTGCCATTATTTTTGCTGTTATTAGCATTATTTTCTAGTCTCATTACCATCATTAATGTTATTTTCATCATTATCATTTGGTTTATTGATATTATTTGCATTATTTTTGCTGTCATTAGCATTATTTTTACTATTATTGCCATTATTAGCATTATTTTATATTCTCATTGCCATCATTAATGCTATTTTCATCATTATTATTTGGTTTATTGCCATTAATAGCATTATTTTTGCTATTATTAGCATTATTTTCACTGTTATTGCCATTATTTGCATTATTTTATAGTCTTATTGCCATCATTAATGCTATTTTCATCATTACCATTTGGTTTATTGCCATTATTAGCATTATTTTTCCTATTATTGCCATTATTAACATTATTTTATAGTCTTATTGCCATCATTAATGCTATTTTCATCATTATCATTTGGTTTATTGCCATTATTAGCATTATTTTAGCTATAATTAGCATTATTTTTGCTATAATTAGCATTATTAATACCATTTCTACTATTGTCACTGGGTTTATTGCCATTATTAGCATTATTTTATACTCTTATTGCAATCATTAATGTTTATTCAT